>NW_025228545.1:41896-42328 GCF_018294505.1 Triticum aestivum | reverse complement strand
AAAAACACTACAAAAAAAATTCTAGAAATGTTGAAACTTGGCAAGGTATCATCATTTCACCCGCATAGCATGTGCGAAAGAGTAGAGAGGGTCACGGAAAAAACTGGACGCACTTCGTGTACAAACTGGACAAACTCTTTCAGAGTATCAGGGTTTCGGACGAGAACTCATCTGTTATACGGGCACTTCAATGTTTTTTAAACTTATTTGAACTCCGGACTTCTTTTGTGTTCAGTATGCCGCATTCAAAGCGACGTCATCAATTTCCAACATGTTCTGACATCATTTGTTGTTTTTCGGTCATTTACCTAATTGTTTAGAGAGCTAAATGACCGTGAAACTGAAAATCACTACAAAATGAATTCTGAAGATGTTGAAACTTGGCATGATATCATCATTTCACCCGCATAGCATGTGCGAAAGAGTAGAGAG
>NW_025228545.1:38643-39379 GCF_018294505.1 Triticum aestivum | reverse complement strand
CTGGACTTCTTTTGTGTTCAGTATGACGTCATCAATTTCCAACATGTTCTGACATCATTTGTTGTTTTCGGTCATTTACCTAATTGTTTACAGAGCTAAATGACCGTGAAATTGAAAATCACTACAAAATGAATTCTGAAAATGTTGAAACTTGGCATGGTATCATCATTTCACCTGATAACTTGTGCGAAATAGTAGAGAGGGTCACGACAAAAACTGGACGCACTTCGTATACAAACTGGACAAACTCTTTCGGAGTATCAGGGTTTCGGATGAGAACTCATCTGTTACACGGGAACTTCAATGATTTTTAAACTTATTTGAACTCCGGACTTCTTTTGTGTTCAGTATGCAGCATTCAAAGCGACGTCATCAATTTCACCAACATGTTTTGACATCATTTGTTGTTTTTCGGTCATTTACCTAATTGTTTAGAGAGCCAAATGACCGTGAAATTTAAAATCACTACAAAATGAATTCTGAAAATGTTGAAAGTTGGCATGGTATCATCATTTCACCCGCATAGCATGTGCTAAACAGTAGAGAGGGTCACGGCAAAAACTGGACGCACTTCGTGTACAAACTGGACAAACTCTTTCGGAGTATCAGGGTTTCGGACGAGAACTCATCTGTTACACGGGCACTTCAATGTTTTTTAAACTTATTTGAACTCCAGACTTCTTTTGTGTTGAGTATGCAGCATTCAAAGCGACGTCATCAATTTCCAACATGTTCT
>NW_025228545.1:38124-38528 GCF_018294505.1 Triticum aestivum | reverse complement strand
CAAAAGAGTATAGATGGTCACGGCAAAAACTGGACGCACTTCGTGTACAAACTGGACAATCTCTTTCGGAGTATCAGGGTTTCGGACGAGAACTCATCTGTTACACGGGCACTTCAATGTTTTTTAGACTTATTTGAACTCCGGACTTCTTTTGTGTTCAGTATGCAGCATTCAAAGCGACGTCACCAATTTCCAACATGTTCTGACATCATTTGTTGTTTTTCAGTCATTTACCTAATTGTTTAGAGAGCTAAATGACCGTGAAATTGAAAATCACTACAAAATAAACTATGAAAATGTTGAAACCTGGCATGGTATCATCATTTCACCCGCATAGCATATGCGAAAGAGCAGAGAGGGTCAAGGCAAATACTGGACGCACTTCGTGTACAAACTGGACAATC
>NW_025228545.1:34672-35961 GCF_018294505.1 Triticum aestivum | reverse complement strand
TTAAACTAATTGGAACTCCGGACTTCTTTTGTGTTCAGTATGCAACATTCAAAGCGACATCATCAATTTCCAACATGTTCTGACATCATTTCTTGTTTTTCGCTCATTTACCTAATTGTTTAAAGAGCTAAATGACCGTGAAATTGAAAATCACTACAAAATGAATTCTGAAAATGTTGGAAGTTGGCATGGTATCATCATTTCACCCGCATAGCATGTGCGAAAGAGTAGAGAGCATCACGGCAAAAACTGGACGCACTTCGTGTACAAACTGGACAAACTCTTTCGGAGTATCAGGGTTTCGGACGAGAACTCATCTGTTACACGGGCACTTCAATGTTTTTTAAACTTATTTGAACTCCGGACTTTTTTTGTGTTCAGTATGCAGCATTCAAAGCGACGTCATCAATTTCCAACATGTTCTGACATCATTTGTTGTTTTCGGTCTTTTACCTAATTGTTTAGAGAGACAAATGACCGTGAAATTGAAAATCACTACAAAATGAATTCTGAAAATGTTGAAACTTGGCATGGTATCATCATTTCACCCGCATAGCATGTGCGAAAGAGTAGAGAGGGTCACGGCAAAAACTGGACGCACTTCGTGTACAAACTGGACGAACTCTTTCGGAGTATCAGGGTTTCGGATGAGAACTCATCTGTTACACGGGCACTTCAATGTTTTTTAAACTTATTTGAACTCTGGACTTCTTTTGTGTTCAGTATGCAGCATTCAAAGCGACTTCATCAATTTCCAACATGTTCTGACATCATTTGTTGTTTTTTGGTCATTTACCTAATTGTTTAGAGAGCTAAATGACCGTGAAATTGAAAATCACTACAAAATGAATTCTGAAAATGTTGAAACTTGGCATGGTAATATAATTTCTCCCGCATAGCATGTGCGAAAGAGTAGAGAGGCTCACGGAAAAAACTGGACGCACTTCGTGTACAAACTAGACAAACTCTTTCGGAGTATCAGTGTTTTGGACGAGAACTCATCTGTTACACGGGCACTTCAATGTTTTTTAAACTTATTTGAACTCCGGGCTTCTTTTGTGTTCAGTATGCAGCATTCAAAGCGACGTCATCAATTTCCAACATGTTCTGACATCATTTGTTGTTTTTCGCTCATTTACCTAATTGTTTAGAGAGCTAAATGACCGTGAAATTGAAAATCACTACAAAATGAATTCTGGAAATGTTGAAAGTTGGCATGGTATCATCATTTCACCTGCATAGCATGTGCGAAAGAGTAGAGAGGGTCACGGCAAAAACTGGACGCACTT
>NW_025228545.1:33073-33483 GCF_018294505.1 Triticum aestivum | reverse complement strand
GTGTACAAACTGGACAAACTCTTTCGGAGTATCAGGGTTTCGGACGAGAACTCATCTGTTACACGGGCACTTCAATGTTTTTTAAACTTATTTGAAGTCCAAACTTCTTTTGTATTCAGTATGCAGCATTCAAAGCGACATCATCAATTTCCAACATGTTCTGACATCATTTCTTGTTTTTCGCTCATTTACCTAATTGTTTAAAGAGCTAAATGACCATGAAATTGAAAATCACTACAAAATGAATTCTGAAAATGTTGGAAGTTGGCATGGTATCATCATTTCACCCGCATAGCATGTGCGAAAGAGTAGAGAGCATCACGGCAAAAACTGGACGCACTTCGTGTACAAACTGGACAAACTCTTTCGGAGTATCAGGGTTTCGGACGAGAACTCATCTGTTACACGGG
>NW_025228545.1:28639-29256 GCF_018294505.1 Triticum aestivum | reverse complement strand
TTCTGGAAATGTTGAAACTTGGCATGGTATCATCATTTCACCCTCATAGCATGTGCGAAAGAGTAGAGAGGGTCACGGCATAAACTGGATGCACTTCGTGTACAAACTGGACAAACTGTTTCAGAGTATCAGGTTTTCGGACGAGAACACATCTGTTACACAGGCACTTCAATGTTTTTTAAACTTATTTGAACTCCGGACTTCTTTTGTGTTTAGTATGCATCATTCAAAGCGACGTCATCAATTTCCAACATGTTCTGACATCATTTGTTGTTTTCGGTCATTTACCTAATTGTTTAGAGAGCTAAATGATTATGAAATTGAAAATCACTACAAAATGAATTCTGGAAATGTTGAAACTTGGCATGGTATCATCATTTCACCCCCATAACATGTGCTAAACAGTAGAGAGGGTCCCGGCAAAACTGGACGCACTTCGTGTACAAACTGGACAAACTCTTTCGGAGTATCAGGGTTTCGGACGAGAACTCATCTGTTACACGGGCATTTCAAAGTTTTTTAAACTTATTTGAACTCCAGACTTCTTTTGTGTTCAGTATGCAACATTCAAAGCGACGTCATCAATTTCCAACATGTTCTGACATCATTTGTTGTTT
>NW_025228545.1:25775-26689 GCF_018294505.1 Triticum aestivum | reverse complement strand
AGAACTCATCTGTTACACGAGCACTTCAATGTTTTTTAAACTTATTTGAACTCCGGACTTCTTTTGTGCTCAGTATGCAGCATTCAGTGCGACGTCATCAATTTCCAACTGTTTTGACATCATTTGTTGTTTTTCGGTCATTTACCTAATTGTTTAGAGAGCTAAATGACCGTGAAATTGAAAATCACTACAAAATAAATTCTGGAAATGTTGAAACTTGGCATGGTATCATCATTTCACCCGCATAGCATGTGCGAAAGAGTAGAGAGGGTCACGGAAAAAACTGGACGCACTTCATGTAAAAACTGGACAAACTCTTTCGGAGTATCAGGGTTTCGGACGAGAACTCATCTGTTACACGGGAACTTCGATGTTTTTCAAACATATTTGAACTCCAGACTTCTTTTGTGTTCAGTATGCAGCATTCAAAGCAATGTCATCAATTTCCAACATGTCCTGACATCATTTGTTGTTTTTCGGTAATTTACCTAATTGTTTAGAGAGCCAAATGACAGTGAAATTGAAAATCACTACAAAATGAATTCTGAAGATGTTGAAACTTGGCATGGTATCATCATTTCACCCGCATAGCATGTGCGAAAGAGTAGAGAGGGTCACGGAAAAAACTGGACGCACTTCGTGTACAAACTGGACAAACTCTTTCGGAGTATCAAGGTTTCGGACGAGAACTCATCTGTTACACGGGCACTTCAATGTTTTTTAAACTTATTTGAACTCCGGACTTCTTTTGTGTTTAGTATGCAACATTCAAAGCGACATCATCAATTTCCAACATGTTCTGACATCATTTGTTGTTTTTCGCTCATTTACCTAATTGTTTAAAGAGCTAAATGACCGTGAAATTGAAAATCACTACAAAATGAATTCTGAAAATGTTGGAAGTTGGCATGGTA
>NW_025228545.1:22768-23540 GCF_018294505.1 Triticum aestivum | reverse complement strand
CTCATCTGTTACACGGGCACTTCAATGTTTTTTAAACTTATTTGAACTCCGGACTTCTTTTGTGTTCAGTATGCATCATTCAAAGCGACGTCATCAATTTCCAACATGTTCTGACATCATTTGTTGTTTTTCGGTCATTTACCTAATTGTTTAGAGAGCTAAATGACCGTGAAATTGAAAATCACTACAAAATGAATTCTGGAAATGTTGAAACTTGGCATGGTATCATCATTTCACCCGCATAGCATGTGCGAAAGAGTAGAGAGGGTCACGGCAAAAACTGGACGCACTTCGTGTACAAACTGGACAAACTCTTTCGGAGTATCAGGGTTTCGGACGATAACTCATATGTTACATGAGCAATTGAATGTTTTTTAAACTTATTTGAACTCCGGACTTCTTTTGTGTTCAGTATGCAGCATTCAAAGCAACGTCATCAATTTCCAACATGCTCTGACATCATTTGTTGTTTTTCGGTCATTTACCTAATTGTTTAGAGAGCTAAATGACTGTGAAATTGAAAATCACTACAAAATGAATTCTGGAAATGTTGAAACTTGGCATGGTATCATCATTTCACCCGCATAGCATGTGCTAAAGAGTAGAGAGGGTCACGACAAAAACTGGATGCACATCGTGTACAAACTGGACAAACTCTTTCGGAGTATCAGGGTTTCGGACGAGAACTTATCTGTTACATGGGCACTCCAATGTTTTTTAAACTTATTTGAACTCCAGACTTCTTTTGTGTTCAGTATGCAGCATTCAAAGC
>NW_025228545.1:22140-22758 GCF_018294505.1 Triticum aestivum | reverse complement strand
ACCACTACAAAATGACTTCTGAAAATGTTGAAACTTGGCATGGTATCATCATTTCACCCGCATAGCATGTGCGAAAGACTAGAGAGGGTCACGGCAAAAACTGGACGCACTTCGTGTACAAACTAGACAAACTCTTTCGGAGTATGAGGGTTTCGGACGAGAACTCATATGTTACATGAGCACTTGAATGTTTTTAAACTTATTTGAACTCCAGACTTCTTTTGTGTTCAGTATGCAGCATTCAAAGCAACGTCATCAATTTCCAACATGTTCTGACATCATTTGTTGTTTTTCGGTCATTTACCTAATTGTTTAGAGAGCTAAATGACTGTGAAATTGAAAATCACTACAAAATGAATTCTGGAAATTTTGAAACTTGGCATGGTATCATCATTTCACCCGCATAGCATGTGCTAAAGAGTAGAGAGGGTCACGGCAAAAACTGGATACACTTCGTGTACAAACTGGACAAACTCTTTCGGAGTATCAGGGTTTCGGACGAGAACTCATCTGTTACACGGGCACTTCAATGTTTTTTAAACTTATTTGAACTCCGGACTTCTTTTGTGTTCAGTATGCAGCATTCAAAGCGACGCCATCAATTTCCAACATGTTCAG
>NW_025228545.1:21713-22130 GCF_018294505.1 Triticum aestivum | reverse complement strand
AAACTTGGCATGGTATCATCATTTCACCCGCATATCATGTGTGAAAGAGTAGAGAGGGTCACGACAAAAACTGGACGCACTTCATGTACAAATTGGACAAACTCTTTCGGAGTATCAGGGTTTCGGACGAGAACTCATCTGTTACACGGGCACTTCAATGTTTTTTAAACTTATTTGAACTCTTGACTTCTTTTGTGTTCAGTATGCAGCATTCAAAGCGACATCATCAATTTCTAACATGTTCTGACATCATTTGTTGTTTTTTGGTCATTTACCTAATTGTTTAGAGAGCTAAATGACCATGAAATTGAAAATCACTACAAAATGAATTCTAAAAATGTTGAAACATGGCATGGTATCATAATTTCACCCGCATAGCATGTGCAAAAGAGTAGAGGGTCATGCCAAAAACTGGAC
>NW_025228545.1:21183-21703 GCF_018294505.1 Triticum aestivum | reverse complement strand
AAAGCGACGTCATCAATTTCCAACATGTTCTGACATCATTTGTTGTTTTTCGGTCGTTTACCTAATTGTTTAGAGAGCTAAATGACCGTGAAATTGAAAATCACTACAAAATGAATTCTGAAAATGTTGAAACTTGGCATGGTATCATCATTTCACCCGCATAGCATGTGCGAAAGAGTAGAGAGGGTCATGGCAAAAACTGGACGCACTTTGTGTACAAACTGGACAAACTCTTTCGGAGTATTATGGTTCCGGACGAGAACTCATCTGTTACACGTTCACTTCAATGTTTTTTAAACTTATTTGAACTCCGGACTTCTTTTGTGTTCAGTATGCAGCATTCAAAGCGACATCATCAATTCCCAACATGTTCTGACATCATTTGTTGTTTTTCGGTCATTTACCTAATTGTTTAGAGAGCTAAATGACCGTGAAATTGAAAATCACTACAAAATGAATTCTGAAAATGTTGAAACTTGGCATGGTATCATCATTTCACCCGCATAGCATGTGTGAAAGT
>NW_025228545.1:19641-21173 GCF_018294505.1 Triticum aestivum | reverse complement strand
ATCAGGGTTTCGGACGAGAACCCATCTGTTACACGGGCGCTTCAATGTTTTTTAAACTTATTTGAACTCTAGACTTTTTTCTGTTCAGTATGCAGCATTCAAAGCGACATCATCAATTTCCAACATGTTCTGGCATCATTTGTTGTTTTTTGGTCATTTACCTAATTGTTTAGAGAGCTAAATGACCGTGAAATTGAAAATCACTACAAAATGAATTCTGAAAATGTTGAAACTTGGCATGGTATCATCATTTCAACCGCATAGCATGTGCGAAAGAGTAGAGAGGGTCTGGGAAAAAAATGGACGCACTTCATGTACAAAATGGACAAACTCTTTCGGAGTATCAGGGTTTCGGACGAGAACTCATCTGTTACACGGGCACTTCAATGTTTTTTAAACTTATTTGAACTCCGGACTTCTTTTGTGTTCAGTATGCAGCATTCAAAGCGACGTCATCAATTTCCAACATGTTCTGACATCATTTGTTGTTTTCAGTCATTTACCTAATTGTTTAGAGAGCTAAATGACCGTGAAATTGAAAATCACTACAAAATGAATTCTGAAAATGTTGAAAGTTGGCATGGTATCATCATTTCACCCGCATAGCATGTGTGAAATCGTAGAGAGGGTCACGGCAAAAACTGGACGCACTTCGTGTACAAACTGGACAAACTCTTTCGGAGTATCAGGGTTTCAGACGAGAACTCATCTGTTACACGAGCACTTCACTATTTTTTAAATTTATTTGAACTCCGGACTTCTTTTCTATTCAGTATGCAGCATTCAAAGCGACATCATCAATTTCCAACATGTTCTGACATCATTTGTTGTTTTTGGTCATTTCCCTAATTGTTTAGAGAGCTAAGTGACCGTGAAATTCAAAATCACTACAAAATGAATTCTGAAAATGTTGAAACTTGGCATGGTTCATCATTTGACCCGCATAGCATGTGCGAAAGAGTAGAGAGAGTCAGGGCAAAAACTGGACGCACTTCATGTACAAACTGGACAAACTCTTTCGGAGTATCAGGGTTTCGGACGAGAACTCATCTGTTACACGAGCACTTCAATGTTTTTTAAACTTATTTGAACTCCGGACTTCTTTTGTGTTCAGTATGCAGCATTCAAAGCGACGTCATCAATTTCCAACATGTTCTGACATCATTTGTTGTTTTTCAGTCATTTAGCTAATTTTTAAGAGAGCTAAATGACCGTGAAATTGAAAACCACTACAAAATGACTTCTGAAAATGTTGAAACTTGGCATGGTATCATCATTTCACCCGCATAGCATGTGCGAAAGAGTAGAGAGGGTCACGGCAAAAACTGGACGCACTTCGTGTACAAACTGGACAAACTCTTTCGGAGTATCAGGGTTTCGGACGAGAACTCATATGTTACATGAGCACTTGAATGTTTTCTAAACTTACTTGAACTCCGGACTTCTTTTGTGTTTAGTATGCAGCATTCAAAGCGACGTCATCAATTTCTAACGTGTTCTGACATCATTTGTTGTTTTTTGGTCATTTACCT
>NW_025228545.1:18686-19631 GCF_018294505.1 Triticum aestivum | reverse complement strand
CCGGAGTATCAGGGTTTCTGACGAGAACTCATCTGTTACACGAGCACTTCAATGTTATTTAAACTTATTTGAACTCCGGACTTCTTTTGTGTTCAGTAAGCAGCATTCAAATTGATGTCATCAATTTCCAACATGTTCTGACATCATTTGTTGTTTTTCGGTCATTTACCTAATTGTTTAGAGAGCCAAATGACCGTGAAACTGAAAATCACTACAAAATGAATTCTGAAAATGTTGAAACTTGGCATGGTATCATCATTTCACCCGCATAGCATGTGCGAAAGAGTAGAGAGGGTCACGGCTAAAACTGGACGCACTTCGTGTACAAACTGGACAAACTCTTTCGGAGTATCAGGGTTTCGGACGAGAACTCATCTGTTACACGGGCACTTCAATGTTTTCTAAACTTATTTGAACTCCAGACTTCTTTTATGTTCAGTATGCAGCATTCAAAGTGACGTCATAAATTTCCAACATGTTCTGACATCATTTATTATTTTTCGATCAATTACCTAATTGTTTAGAGAGCTAAATGACCGTGAAATTGAAAATCACTACAAAATGAATTCTGAAAATGTTGAAACTTGGCATGGTATCATCATTTCACCCGCATAGCATGTGTGAAAGAGTAGAGAGGGTCACGGCAAAAACTGGACGCACTTCATGTACAAACTGGACAAACTCTTCCGGAGTATCAGGGTTTCTGACGAGAACTCATCTGTTACACGAGCACTTCAATGTTATTTAAACTTATTTGAACTCCGGACTTCTTTTGTGTTTAGTATGCAGCATTCAAAGTGACGTCATCAATTTCCAACATGTTCTGACATCATTTGATGTTTTTCGGTCATTTACCTAATTGTTTATAGAGCTAAATGACCGTGAAATTGAAAATCACTACAAAATGAATTCTGGAAATGTTGAAACTTGGCATGGTATCATCAT
>NW_025228545.1:17351-18676 GCF_018294505.1 Triticum aestivum | reverse complement strand
GACCGTGAGATTGAAAATCACTACAAAATGAATTCTGAAAATGTTGAAACTTGGCAAGGTATCATCATTTCACCCGCATAGCATGTGCGAAATAGTAGAGAGGGTCACAGCAAAAACTGGACGCACTTCGTGTACAAACTAGACAAACTCTTTCGGAGTATCAGGGTTTCGGACGAGAACTCATCTGTTACACGGGCGCTTCAATGTTTTTTAAACTTATTTGAACTCCATACTTCTTTTGTGTTCAGTATGCAGCATTCAAAGCGACGTCATCAATTTCCATCATGTTCTGATATCATTTGTTGTTTTTCGGTCATTTACCTAATTGTTTAGAGAGCTAAATGGCCGTGAAATTGAAAATCACTACAAAATGAATTCTGAAAATGTTGAAACTTGGCATGGTATCATCATTTCGCCCGCATAGCTTGTGCGAGAGAGTAGAGAGGGTCACGGAAAAAACTGGACGCACTTCGTGTACAAACTGGACAAACTCTTTCGGAGTATCAGGGTTTCAGACGAGAACTCATGTGTTACATGGGCACTTCAATGTTTTTTAAACTTATTTGAACTCCGGACTTCTTTTGTGTTCAGTATGCAGCATTCAAAGCGACATCATCAATTTCCAACATGTTTTGACATCATTT
This sequence comes from Triticum aestivum, assembly GCF_018294505.1. Taxonomy (NCBI): domain Eukaryota; kingdom Viridiplantae; phylum Streptophyta; class Magnoliopsida; order Poales; family Poaceae; genus Triticum; species Triticum aestivum. Next base: position 18,032 of record NW_025228545.1, on the reverse strand, counting down.
GTTGTTTTTCGGTCATTTACCTAATTGTTTAGAGAGCTAAATGACCGTGAAATTGAAAATCACTACAAAATGAACTATGAAAATGTTGAAATTTGGCATGGCATCATCATTTCACCCGCATAGCATGTGCGAAAGAGTAGAGAGGGTCACGGCAAAAACTGGAAGCACTTTGTGTTTAAATTGGACAAACTCTTTCAGAGTAAAAGGGTTTCGGACGAGAACTCATCTGTTACACGGGCACTTCAATGTTTTTTAAACTTATTTGAACTCCGGACTTCTTTTGTGTTCAGTATGCATCATTCAAAGCGACGTCTTAAATTTCCAACATGTTCTGACATCATTTGTTGTTTTTCGGTCATTTACCTAATTGTTTAGAGAGCTAAATGACCGTGAAATTGAAAATCACTACAAAATGAATTTTGGAAATGTTGAAACTTGGCATGGTATCATCATTTCACCCGCATAGCATGTGCGAAAGAGTAGAGAGGGTCACAGCAAAAACTGGACGCACTTCGTGTACAAACTGGACAAACTCTTTCGGAGTATCAGGGTTTCGGACGAGAACTCATCTGTTACACGGGCACTTCAATGTTTTTTAAACTTATTTGAACTCCGGACTTCTTTTGTGTTCAGTCTGCAGCATTCAAAGCAACGTCATCAATTTCCAACATGTTCTGACAT
>NW_025228545.1:16997-17267 GCF_018294505.1 Triticum aestivum | reverse complement strand
TTTGAAACTTGGCATGGTATCATCATTTCACCCACATAGCATGTGTGAAAGAGTAGAGAGGGTCACGGCAAAAACTGGAAGCACTTCGTGTACAAACTGGACAAACTCTTTCGGAGTATCAGGGTTTCGGACTTGAACTCATCTGTTACACGGGCACTTCAATGTTTTTTAAACTTATTTGAACTCCGGACTTCTTTTGTGTTCAGTATGCATCATTCAAAGCGACGTCTTAAATTTCCAACATGTTCTGACATCATTTGTTGTTTTTCG
>NW_025228545.1:15685-16987 GCF_018294505.1 Triticum aestivum | reverse complement strand
ACTCCGGACTTCTTTTGTGTTCAGTCTGCAGCATTCAAAGCAACGTCATCAATTTCCAACATGTTCTGACATCATTTGTTGTTTTCGGTCATTTACCTAATTGTTTAGAGAGCTAAATGACCATGAAATTGAAAATCACTACAAAATGAATTCTGGAAATGTTGAAACTTGGCATGGTATCATCATTTCACCCGCATAGCATGTGCGAAACAGTAGAGAGGGTCACGGCATAAACTGGACGCACTTCGTGTACAAACTGGACAAACTGTTTCGGAGTATCAGGTTTTCGGACGAGAACACATCTGTTACACGGGAACTTCATTGTTTTTTAAACTTATTTGAACTCCGGACTTCTTTTGTGTTTAGTATGCATCATTCAAAGCGACGTCATCAATTTCCAACATGTTCTGACATCATTTGTTGTTTTTCGGTCATTTACCTAATTGTTTAGAGAGCTTAATGACCGTGAAATTGAAAATCACTAAAAAATGAATTCTGGAAATGTTGAAACTTGGCTTGGTATCATCATTTCACCCGCATAGCATGTGCGAAAGAGTAGAGAGGGTCACGGCATAAACTGGACGCACTTCGTGTACAAACTTGACAAACTCTTTCGGAGTATCAGGGTTTCGGACGAGAACTCATCTGTTACACGTGCATTTCAATGTTTTTTAAACTTATTTGAACTCCGGACTTCTTTTGTGTTCAGTATGCAGCATTCAAAGCGACGTCATCGATTTCCAACATGTTCTGACATCATTTGTTGTTTTTCGGTCATTTACCTAATTGTTTAGAGAGCTAAATGACCATGAAATTGAAAATCACTACAAAATGAATTCTGGAAATGTTTAAACTTGGCATGGTATCATCATTTCACCCGCATAGCATGTGCGAAAGAGTAGAGAGGGTCACGGCATAAACTGGACGCACTTCGTGTACAAACTGGACAAACTCTTTCGGAGTATCAGGTTTTCGGACGAGAACACATCTGTTACACGGGCACTTCAATGTTTTTTAAACTTATTTGAACTCCGGACTTCTTTTGTGTTTAGTATGCATCATTCAAAGCGACGTCATCAATTTCCAACATGTTCTGACATCATTTGTTGTTTTTCGGTCATTTACCTAATTGTTTAGAGAGCTAAATGACCGTGAAATTGAAAATCACTACAAAATGAATTCTGGAAATTTTGAAACTTGGCATGGTATCATCATTTCACCCACATAGCATGTGTGAAAGAGTAGAGAGGGTCACGGCAAAAACTGGAAGCACTTCGTGTACAAACTGGACAAACTCTTTCG
>NW_025228545.1:15067-15502 GCF_018294505.1 Triticum aestivum | reverse complement strand
TGTTTTTTAAACTTATTTGAACTCCGGACTTCTTTTGTGTTCAGTATGCATCATTCAAAGCGACGTCTTAAATTTCCAACATGTTCTGACATCATTTGTTGTTTTTCGGTCATTTACCTAATTGTTTAGAGAGCTAAATGACCGTGAAATTGAAAATCACTACAAAATGAATTTTGGAAATGTTGAAACTTGGCATGGTATCATCATTTCACCCGCATAGCATGTGCGAAAGAGTAGAGAGGGTCACAGCAAAAACTGGACGCACTTCGTGTACAAACTGGACAAACTCTTTCGGAGTATCAGGGTTTCGGACGAGAACTCATCTGTTACACGGGCACTTCAATGTTTTTTAAACTTATTTGAACTCCGGACTTCTTTTGTGTTCAGTCTGCAGCATTCAAAGCAACGTCATCAATTTCCAACATGTTCTGACAT
>NW_025228545.1:13834-14104 GCF_018294505.1 Triticum aestivum | reverse complement strand
TTTGAAACTTGGCATGGTATCATCATTTCACCCACATAGCATGTGTGAAAGAGTAGAGAGGGTCACGGCAAAAACTGGAAGCACTTCGTGTACAAACTGGACAAACTCTTTCGGAGTATCAGGGTTTCGGACTTGAACTCATCTGTTACACGGGCACTTCAATGTTTTTTAAACTTATTTGAACTCCGGACTTCTTTTGTGTTCAGTATGCATCATTCAAAGCGACGTCTTAAATTTCCAACATGTTCTGACATCATTTGTTGTTTTTCG
>NW_025228545.1:11789-12892 GCF_018294505.1 Triticum aestivum | reverse complement strand
CTTATTTGAACTCCGGACTTCTTTTGTGTTTAGTATGCATCATTCAAAGCGACGTCATCAATTTCCAACATGTTCTGACATCATTTGTTGTTTTTCGGTCATTTACCTAATTGTTTAGAGAGCTTAATGACCGTGAAATTGAAAATCACTAAAAACTGAATTCTGGAAATGTTGAAACTTCGCTTGGTATCATCATTTCACCCGCATAGCATGTGCGAAAGAGTAGAGAGGGTCACGGCATAAACTGGACGCACTTCGTGTACAAACTTGACAAACTCTTTCGGAGTATCAGGGTTTCGGACGAGAACTCATCTGTTACACGTGCATTTCAATGTTTTTTAAACTTATTTGAACTCCGGACTTCTTTTGTGTTCAGTCTGCAGCATTCAAAGCGACATCATCAATTTCCAACATGTTCTGACATCATTTGTTGTTTTCGGTCATTTACCTAATTGTTTAGAGAGCTAAATGACCATGAAATTGAAAATCACTACAAAATGAATTCTGGAAATGTTTAAACTTGGCATGGTATCATCATTTCACCCGCATAGCATGTGCAAAAGAGTAGAGAGGGTCATGGCATAAACTGGACGCACTTCGTGTACAAACTGGTCAAACTCTTTCGGAGTATCAGGTTTTCGGACGAGAACACATCTCTTACACGGGCACTTCAATGTTTTTTAAACTTATTTGAACTCCGTACTTCTTTTGTGTTCAGTATGCATCATTCAAAGCAACGTCATCAATTTCCAACATGTTCTGACATCATTTGTTGTTTTTCGGTCATTTACCTAATTGTTTAGAGAGCTAAATGACCGTGAAATGGAAAATCACTACAAAATGAATTGTGGAAATGTTGAAACTTGGCTTGGTATCATCATTTCACCCGCATAGCATGTGCGAAAGAGTAGAGAGGGTCACGGCATAAACTGGACGCACTTCGTGTACAAACTGGACAAATTCTTTCGGAGTATCAGGGTTTCGGACGAGAACTCATCTGTTACACGGGCATTTCAATGCTTTTTAAACTTATTTGAACTCCGGACTTCTTTTGTGTTCAGTATGCAGCATTCAAAGCGACGTCATCAATTTCCAACATGTTC
>NW_025228545.1:10759-11461 GCF_018294505.1 Triticum aestivum | reverse complement strand
CATTTGTTGTTTTCGGTCATTTACCTAATTGTTTAGAGAGCTAAATAACCATGAAATTGAAAATCACTACAAAATGAATTTTGGAAATGTTGAAACTTGGCATGGTATCATCATTTCACCCGCATAGCATGTGCGAAAGAGCAGAGAGGGTCACGGCATAAACTGGACGCACTTCATGTTCAAACTGGACAAACTCTTTCAGAGTATCAGGTTTTCGGACGAGAACACATCTGTTACATGGGCACTTCAATGTTTTTTAAACTTATTTGAACTCCGGACTTCTTTTGTGTTCAGTATGCATCATTCAAAGTGACATCATCAATTTCCAACATGTTCTGACATATTTTTTTGTTTTTCGGTCATTTACCTAATTGTTTAGAGAGCTAAATGACCGTGAAATTGAAAATCACTACAAAATGAATTCTGGAAATGTTGAAACTTGGCTTGGTATCATCATTTCACCCGCATAGCATGTGCGAAAGAGTAGAGAGGGTCACGGCATAAACTGGACGCACTTCGTGTACAAACTGGACAAACTCTTTCGGAGTATCAGGGTTTCGGACGAGAACTCATCTGTTAAACGGGCATTTCAATGTTTTTTAAACTTATTTGAACTCCGGACTTCTTTTGTGTTCAGTATGCAGCATTCAAAGCGACGTCATCAATTTCCAACATGTTCTGACATCATTTGTTGTTTTTCGG
>NW_025228545.1:9682-10465 GCF_018294505.1 Triticum aestivum | reverse complement strand
CATGGTATCATCATTTCACCCGCATAGCATGTGCGAAAGAGTAGAGAGGGTCACGGCAAAAACTGGACGCACTTCATGTACAAATTGGGCAAACTCTTTCGGAGTATCAAGGTTTTGGACGAGAACTCATCTGTTACACGGGCACTTCAATGTTTTTTAAACTTATTTGAACTCCGGACTTCTTTTGTGTTCAGTATGCAGCATTCAAAGCAACATCATCAATTTCCAACATGTTCTAACATCATTTGTTGTTTTTCGGTCATTTACCTAATTGTTTAGAGAGCTAAATGACCGTGAAATTGAGAATCACTACAAAATGAATTCTGAAAATGTTGAAACTTGGCATGGTATCATCATTTCACCCGCATAGCATGTGCGAAAGAGTAGAGAGGGTCACGGCAAAAACTGGACGCACTTCGTGTACAAACTGGACAAACTCTTTCGGAGTATCAGGGTTTCGGACAAGAACTCATCTGTTACACGGGCACTTCGATGTTTTTTAAACTTATTTGAACACCGACTTCTTTTGTGTTCAGTATGCAGCATTCCAAGCGACGTCATCAATTTCCAACATGTTCTGACATCATTTGTTGTTTTTCAGTCATTTACCTAATTGTTTAGAGAGCTAAATGACCGTGAAATTGAAAATCACTACAAAATGAATTCTGAAAATGTTGAAACTTGCCATGGTATCATCATTGGCAAAAACTGGATGCACTTCGTGTACAAACTGGACAAACTCTTTTCGGAGTATCAGGGTTTCGGACGAGAATTCATCTATTA
>NW_025228545.1:7945-9099 GCF_018294505.1 Triticum aestivum | reverse complement strand
TGTACAAACTGGACAAACTCTTTCGGAGTATCAGGGTTTTGAACGAGAACTCATCTGTTACACGGGCACTTCAATGTTTTTTAAACTTATTTGAACTCCGGACTTCTTTTGTGTTCAGTATGCATCATTCAAAGCGACGTCTTCAATTTCCAACATGTTCTGACATCATTTGTTGTTTTTCGGTCATTTACCTAATTGTTTAGAGAGCTAAATGACCGTGAAATTGAAAATCACTACAAAATGAATTCTGGAAATGTTGAAACTTGGCATGGTATCATCATTTCACCTGCATAGCATGTGTGAAAGAGTAGAGAGGGTCACACAAAAACTGGACGCACTTCGTGTACAAACTGGACAAACTCTTTCGGAGTATCAGGGTTTCGGATGAGAACTCATCTGTTACACGGGCACTTCAATGTTTTTTAAACTTATTTGGACTCCAGACTTCTTTTGTGTTCAGTCTGCAGCATTCAAAGCAACGTCATCAATTTCCAACATGTTCTGACATCATTTGTTGTTTTCGGTCATTTACCTAATTGTTTGGAAAGCTAAATGACCATGAAATTGAAAATCACTACAAAATGAATTCTAGAAATGTTGAAACTTGGCATGGTATCATCATTTCACCCGCATAGCATGTGCGAAAGAGTAGAGAGGGTCACGACATAAACTGGACGCACTTCGTGTACAAACTGGACAAACTCTTTCGGAGTATCAGGTTTTCGGACGAGAACACATCTGTTACATGGGCGCTTCAATGTTTTTTAAACTTATTTGAACTCCGGACTTCTTTTGTGTTTAGTATGCATCATTCAAAGCGACGTCATCAATTTCGAACATGTTCTGACATCATTTGTTGCTTTTCGGTCATTTACCTAATTGTTTAGAGAGCTAAATGACCGTGAAATTGAAAATCACTACAAAATGAATTCTGGAAATGTTGAAACTTGGCTTGGTATCATCATTTCACCCGCATAGCATGTGCGAAAGAGTAGAGAGGGTCACGGCATAAACTGGACGCACTTCGTGTACAAACTGGACAAACTCTTTCGGAGTATCAGGGTTTCGGACGAGAACTCATCTGTTACACGGGCATTTCAATGTTTTTTAAACTTATTTGAACTCCGGACTTCTTTTGTGCTCAGTATGCAGCA
>NW_025228545.1:4734-5447 GCF_018294505.1 Triticum aestivum | reverse complement strand
TCAGTCATTTACCTAATTGTTTAGAGAGCTAAATGACCGTGAAATTGAAAATCACTACAAAATGAATTCTGAAAATGTTGAAACTTGGCATGGTATCATCATTTCACCCGCATAGCATGTCTGAAAGAGTAGAGAGGGTCACGGAAAAAACTGGATGCACTTCGTGTACAAACTGGACAAACTCCTTCGGAGTATCAGGGTTTCGAACAAGAACTCATCTGTTACACGGGCACTTCAATGTTTTTTAAACTTATTTGAACTCCGGACTTCTTTTGTGTTCAGTATGCAGCATTCAAAGCGACATCATCAATTTCCAACATGTTCTGACATCATTTGTTGTTTTTCGGTCATTTACCTAATTTTTTAGAGAGCTAAATGACCGCGAAACTGAAAATCACTACAAAATGAATTCTGAAAATGTTGAAACTTGGCATGGAATCATCATTTCACCCGCATAGCATGTGCGAAAGAGTAGAGAGGGTCACGGCATAAACTGGACGCACTTCGTGTACAAATTGGACAAACTCTTTCGGAGTATCAGGCTTTCGGACGAGAACTCATCTGTTACACGGGCATTTCAATGTTTTTTAAACTTATTTGAACTCCGGACTTCTTTTGTGTTCAGTATGCAGCGTTCAAAGCGATGTCATCAATTTCCAACATGTTCTGACATCATTTGTTGTTTTTCGGTCATTTACCTAATTGTTTAGAGA
>NW_025228545.1:1381-1912 GCF_018294505.1 Triticum aestivum | reverse complement strand
AAAACTGGACGCACTTCGTGTACAAACTGGACAAACTCTTTCGGAGTATCAGGGTTTCGGACGAGAACTCATCTGTTACACGGGCACTTCAATGTTTTTTAAACTTATTTGAACTCCAGACTTCTTTTGTGTTCAGTATGCAGCATTCAAAGCGACGTCATCAATTTCCAACATGTTCTGACATCATTTGTTGTTTTTCGGTCATTTACCTAATTGTTTAGAGAGCTAAATGACTGTGAAATTGAAAATCACTACAAAATGAATTCTAAAAATGTTGAAACTTGGCATGGTATCATCATTTCACCCGCATAGCATGTGTGAAAGAGTAGAGAGGGTCATGGAGAAAATTGGACGCACTTCGTGTACAAACTGGACAAACTCTTTCGGAGTATCAGGGTTTCGAACAAGAACTCATCTGTTACACGGGCACTTCAATGTTTTTTAAACTTATTTGAACTCCAGACTTCTTTTGTGTTCAGTATGCAGCATTCAAAGCGACGTCATCAATTTCCAACATGTTCTGACATCATT
>NW_025228545.1:0-513 GCF_018294505.1 Triticum aestivum | reverse complement strand
AAGAACTCATCTGTTACACGTGCACTTCAATGTTTTTTAAACTTGTTTGAACTCCGGACTTCTTTTTTGTTCGGTATGCAGCATTCAAACCGACGTCATCAATTTCCAACATGTTCTGACATCATTTCTTGTTTTTCGGTCATTTACCTAATTGTTTAGAGAACTAAATGACCGTGAAATTGAAAATCACTACAAAATGAATTCTGAAAATGTTGAAACTTGGCATGGTATCATCATTTGACCCGCATAGCATGTGGGAAAGTGTACAGAGGGTCACGGCAAAAACTGGACACACTTCGTGTACAAACTAGACAAACTCTTTCGGAGTGTCGGGGTTTCGGACGAGAACTCATCTGTTACACGGGCACTTCAATGTTTTTTGAACTTATTTGAACTTCGGACTTCTTTTGTGTTCTGTATGCAGCATTCAAAGCGACATCATCAATTTCCAACATGTTCTGACATCATTTGTTTTTTTTCGGTCATTTACCTAATTGTTTAGAGAGCTAAATG
>NW_025228544.1:48875-49737 GCF_018294505.1 Triticum aestivum | reverse complement strand
GTCTTATTGCTCAAAATAATCAGTAAATGCATGAAAAATAAAAGAAGTCAGAAAGGGTCGAAAATTGATGATGTGGCTTTGAATGGCGCATTTTGAGGACAGAAAAACTATGGAGTTCAAATAAGTTCAAAAAAAATGAAACCCCTTTGTAACAGACGAGTTTCCGTATGAAACCCTGATACTTCGAAAGAGATTGTCCGCTTTGTATACGAAGTGCTTCCAGTTTTTGCCGTAACCCTCTCTACATTCTTGCACATGCTATGTGGGTCAAATGATGATACCATGCCAACTTTCAACCTTTTCAGAGTTCATTTGAAATGCTTTTCAATTTCAGGGTCTTATAGCTCAAAATAATCAGTAATTGCATGAAAAATAACAAATGAAGTCAGAAAGGGTTGAAAATTGATGATGTGGCTTTGAATGGTGCATTTTGAGCACAGAAAAACTATGGAGTTCAAATAAGTTCAAAAAAATTGAAATCCGTTTGTAACAGACAAGGATCCGTATGAAACCCTGATACTTCGAAAGAGATTGTCCGTTTTGTACATGAAGTGCATCCAGTTTTTGCCGTAACCCTCTCCACATTCTTGCACATGCTATGTGGGTCAAATGATGATACCATGCTAACTTTCAACCTTTTCAGAGTTCATTTGAAATGCTTTTCAATTTCAGGGTCTTATAGCTCAAAATAATCAGTAATTACATGAAAAATAACAAATGAAGTCAGAAAGGGTTGAAAATTGATGATGTGGCGTTGAATGGTGCATTTTGAGCACAGAAAATCTATGGAGTTCAAATAAGTTAAAAAAAATTGAAATCCGTTTGTAACAAACAAGGATCCGTATGAAACCCTGATACTTCG
>NW_025228544.1:45497-46664 GCF_018294505.1 Triticum aestivum | reverse complement strand
CCCCTTTGTAAGAGACAAGGATCCGTATGAAACCCTGATACTTCGAAAGAGATTGTCCGTTTTGTACACGAAGTGCTTCCAGTTTTTGCCGTAACCCTCTCTACATTCTTGCACATGCTATGTGGGTCAAATGATGATACCATGCCAACTTTCAACCTTTTCAGAGTTCATTTGAAATGCTTTTCAATTTCAGGGTCTTATAGCTCAAAATAATCAGTAATTGCATGAAAAATAACAAATGAAGTCAGAAAGGGTTGAAAATTCATGATGTGGCTTTGAATGGTGCATTTTGAGCACAGAAAAACTATGGAGTTCAAATAAGTTCAAAAAAATAGAAATCCATATGTAACAGACAAGGATCCGTATGAAACCCTGATACTTCGAAAGAGATTGTCCGTTTTGTACACGAAGTGCATCCAGTTTTTGCCGTAACCCTCTCTACATTGTTGCACATGCTATGTGGGTCAAATGATGATACCATGCCAACTTTCAACCTTTTCAGAGTTCATTTGAAATGCTTTTCAATTTCAGGGTCTTATAGCTCAAAATAATCAGTAAATGCATGAAAAATAAAAAATGAAGTCAGAAAGGGTCGAAAATTGATGATGTGGCTTTGAATGGTGCATTTTGAGCACAGAAAAATTATGGAGTTCAAATAAGTTCAAAAAAAATGAAACCCCTTTGTAACAGACGAGTTTCCGTATGAAACCCTGATACTTCGAAAGAGATTGTCCGTTTTGTACACGAAGTGCTTCCAGTTTTTGCCATAACCCTCTCTACATTCTTGCACATGCTATGTGGGTCAAATGATGATACCATGCCAACTTTCAACCTTTTCAGAGTTCATTTGAAATGCTTTTCAATTTCAGGGTCTTATAGCTCAAAATAATCAGTAATTGCATGAAAAATAACAAATCAAGTCAGAAAGGGTTGAAAATTGATGATGTGGCTTTGAATGCTGCATTTTGAGCACAGAAAAACTATGGAGTTCAAATAAGTTCAAAAAAAATGAAATCCGTTTGTAACAGACAAGGATCCGTATGAAACCCTCATACTTCGAAAGAGATTGTCCGTTTTGTACACGAAGTGCATCAGTTTTTGCCGTAACCCTCTCTACTTTCTTGCACATGCTATGTGGGTCAAATGATGATACCATGCCAACTTTCA
>NW_025228544.1:44655-45377 GCF_018294505.1 Triticum aestivum | reverse complement strand
ATGGTTGAAAATTGATGATGTCGCTTTGAATGGTGCATTTTGAGCACAGAAAAACTATGGAGTTCAAATAAGTTCAAAAAAATGAAACCCCTTTGTAACAGACAAGTTTCCGTTTGAAACACTGATACGTCGAAAGAGATTGTCCGTTTTGTACACGAAGTGCAACCAGTTTTTGCCGTAACCCTCTCTACTTCTTGCACATTCTATGTGGGTCAAATGATGATACCATGCCAACTTTCAACCTTTCCAGAGTTCATTTGAAATGCTTTTCTATTTCAGGGTCATATAGCTCAAAATAATCTGTAAATGCATGAAAAATAACAAATGAAGTCAGAAAGGGTTGAAAATTGATGATGTGAATTTGAATGGTGCATTTTGAGCGCAGAAAAACTATGGAGTTCAAATAAGTTCAAAAAAATTGAAATCTCTTTGTAACAGACAAGTTTCCGTATGAAACCCTGATACTTCGAAAGAGATTGTCAGTTTTGTACATGAAGTGCATCCAGTTTTTGCCGTAACCCTCTCTACTTTCTTGCACATGCTATGTGGGTCAAATGATGATACCATGCCAACTTTCAACCTTTTCAGAGTTTATTTGAAATGCTTTTCAATTTCAGGGTCTTATAGATTAAAATAATCAGTAAATGCATGAAAAATAACAAATGAAGTCAGAAAGGGTTGAAAATGGATGATGCGGCTTTGAATGGTGCATTTTGAGCACA
>NW_025228544.1:41557-42003 GCF_018294505.1 Triticum aestivum | reverse complement strand
TTGCACATGCTATGTGGGTCAAATGATGATACCATGCCAACTTTCAACCTTTTCAGAGTTCATTTGAAATGCTTTCCAATTTCAGGGTCTTATAGCTCAAAATAATCAGTAAATGCATGAAAAATAACAAATGAAGTCAGAAAGGGTTGAAAATTGATGATGTGGCTTTGAATGGTGCATTTTGAGCACAGAAAAACTATGGAGTTCAAATAAGTTCAAAAAAAATGAAACCCCTTTGTAACAGATGAGTTTCCGTATGGAACCCTAATACTTCGAAAGAGATTGTCCGTTTTGTACACGAAGTGCATCCAGTTTTTGCCGAAACCCTCTCTACATTGTTGCACATGCTATGTGGGTCAAATGATGATACCATGCCAACTTTCAACCTTTTCAGAGTTCATTTGAAATGCTTTCCAATTTCAGGGTCTTATAGCTCAAAATAATCA
>NW_025228544.1:38522-40256 GCF_018294505.1 Triticum aestivum | reverse complement strand
AAAATAATTAGTAAATGCATGAAAAATAACAAATGAAGTCAGAAAGGGTTGAAAATTGATGATGTGGCTTTGAATGGTGCATTTTGAGCACAGAAAAACTATGGAGTTCAAATATGTTCAAAAAAATTGAAACCCCTTTGTAACAGACGAGTTTCCGTATGAAACCCTAATACTTTGAAAGAGATTGTCCATTTTGTACACGAAGTGCATCCAGTTTTGCCGTAACCCTCTCTACATTGTTGCACATGCTATGTGGGTCAAATGATGATACCATGCCAACTTTCAACCTTTTCAGAGTTCATTTGAAATGCTTTCCAAATTCAGGGTCTTATAGCTCAAAATGATCAGTAAATGCACGAAAAATAACAAATGAAGTCAGAAAGGGTTGAAATTGATGATGTGGCTTTGAATGGTGCATTTTGAGCACAGAAAAAACTACTGAGTTCAAATAAGTTCAAAAAAATGAAACCCCTTTCTAACAGACGAGTTTCCGTATGAAACCCTAATACTTCGAAAGAGATTGTCCGTTTTGTACACGAAGGGCATCCAGTTTTTGCCGTAACCCTCTCTACATTGTTGCACATGCTATGTGGGTCAAATGATGATACCATGCCAACTTTAAACCTTTTCAGAGTTCATTTGAAATGCTTTTCAATTTGAGGGTCTTATAGCTCAAAATAACCAGTAAATGCATGAAAAATAACAAATGAAGTCAGAAAGGGTTGAAAATTGATGATGTGGCTTTGAATGGTGCATTTTGAGCACAGAAAAACTATGGAGTTCAAATAAGTTCAAAAAAATGAAACCCCTTTGTAACAGATGAGTTTCCGTGTGAAACCCTAATACTTCGAAAGAGATTATCCGTTTTGTACACGAAGTGCATCTAGTTTTTGCCGTAACCCTCTCTACCTTGTAGCACATGCTATGTGGGTCAAATGATGATACCATGCCAACTTTCAACCTTTTCAGAGTTCATTTGAAATGCTTTCCAATTTCAGGGTCTTATAGCTCAAAATAATCAGTAAATGCATGAAAAATAACAAATGAAGTCAGAAAGGGTTGAAAATTGATGATGTGGCTTTGAATGGTGCATTTTTAGCACAGAAAAACTATGGAGTTCAAATAAGTTCAAAAAAAATGAAACCCCTTTGTAACAGATGAGTTTCCGTATGGAACCCTAATACTTCAAAAGAGATTGTCCGTTTTGTACACGAAGTGCATCCAGTTTTTGCCGAAACCCTCTCTACATTGTTGCACATGCTATGTGGGTCAAATGATGATACCATGCCAACTTTCAACCTTTTAAGAGTTCATTTGAAATGCTTTCCAATTTCAGGGTCTTATAGCTCAAAATAATCAGTAAATGCATGAAAAATAACAAATGAAGTCAGAAAGGGTTGAAAATTGATGATGCGGCTTTGAATGGTGCATTTTGAGCACAGAAAACTATTGAGTTCAAATAAGTTCAAAAAAATTGAAATCCGTTTGTAACAGACAAGGATTCGTATGAAACTCTGATACTTCGAAAGAGATTGTCCGTTTTGTACACGAAGTGCATCCAGTTTTTGCCGTAACCCTCTCTACATTCTTGCACATGCTATGTGGGTCAAATGATGATACCATGCCAACTTTCAACCTTTTCAGAGTTCATTTGAAATGCTTTTCAATTTCAGGGTCTTATAGCTGAAAATAATCAGTAAATGCATGAAAAATAAAAAATGAAGTCAGAAAGGG
>NW_025228544.1:37313-37759 GCF_018294505.1 Triticum aestivum | reverse complement strand
TTGCACATGCTATGTGGGTCAAATGATGATACCATGCCAACTTTCAACCTTTTCAGAGTTCATTTGAAATGCTTTCCAATTTCAGGGTCTTATAGCTCAAAATAATCAGTAAATGCATGAAAAATAACAAATGAAGTCAGAAAGGGTTGAAAATTGATGATGTGGCTTTGAATGGTGCATTTTGAGCACAGAAAAACTATGGAGTTCAAATAAGTTCAAAAAAAATGAAACCCCTTTGTAACAGATGAGTTTCCGTATGGAACCCTAATACTTCGAAAGAGATTGTCCGTTTTGTACACGAAGTGCATCCAGTTTTTGCCGAAACCCTCTCTACATTGTTGCACATGCTATGTGGGTCAAATGATGATACCATGCCAACTTTCAACCTTTTCAGAGTTCATTTGAAATGCTTTCCAATTTCAGGGTCTTATAGCTCAAAATAATCA
>NW_025228544.1:35068-35988 GCF_018294505.1 Triticum aestivum | reverse complement strand
AAAATAATTAGTAAATGCATGAAAAATAACAAATGAAGTCAGAAAGGGTTGAAAATTGATGATGTGGCTTTGAATGGTGCATTTTGAGCACAGAAAAACTATGGAGTTCAAATATGTTCAAAAAAATTGAAACCCCTTTGTAACAGACGAGTTTCCGTATGAAACCCTAATACTTTGAAAGAGATTGTCCATTTTGTACACGAAGTGCATCCAGTTTTGCCGTAACCCTCTCTACATTGTTGCACATGCTATGTGGGTCAAATGATGATACCATGCCAACTTTCAACCTTTTCAGAGTTCATTTGAAATGCTTTCCAAATTCAGGGTCTTATAGCTCAAAATGATCAGTAAATGCACGAAAAATAACAAATGAAGTCAGAAAGGGTTGAAATTGATGATGTGGCTTTGAATGGTGCATTTTGAGCACAGAAAAACTATTGAGTTCAAATAAGTTCAAAAAAATTGAAATCCGTTTGTAAGAGACAAGGATCCGTATGAAACCCTGATACTTCGAAAGAGATTGTCCGTTTTGTACACGAAGTGCATCCAGTTTTTGTCGTAACCCTCTCTACATTCTTGCACATGCTATGTGGGTCAAATGATGATACCATGCCAACTTTCAACCTTTTCAGAGTTCATTTGAAATGCTTTTCAATTTCAGGGTCTTATAGCTGAAAATAATCAGTAAATGCATGAAAAATAAAAAATGAAGTCAGAAAGGGACGAAAATTGATGATGTGGCTTTGAATGGTACATTTTGAGCACAGAAAAAACTACTGAGTTCAAATAAGTTCAAAAAAATGAAACCCCTTTCTAACAGACGAGTTTCCGTATGAAACCCTAATACTTCGAAAGAGATTGTCCGTTTTGTACACGACGGGCATCCAGTTTTTGCCGTAACCCTCTCTACATTGTTGCAC
>NW_025228544.1:34502-35058 GCF_018294505.1 Triticum aestivum | reverse complement strand
AAAATAATTAGTAAATGCATGAAAAATAACAAATGAAGTCAGAAAGGGTTGAAAATTGATGATGTGGCTTTGAATGGTGCATTTTGAGCACAGAAAAACTATGGAGTTCAAATATGTTCAAAAAAATTGAAACCCCTTTGTAACAGACGAGTTTCCGTATGAAACCCTAATACTTTGAAAGAGATTGTCCATTTTGTACACGAAGTGCATCCAGTTTTGCCGTAACCCTCTCTACATTGTTGCACATGCTATGTGGGTCAAATGATGATACCATGCCAACTTTCAACCTTTTCAGAGTTCATTTGAAATGCTTTCCAAATTCAGGGTCTTATAGCTCAAAATGATCAGTAAATGCACGAAAAATAACAAATGAAGTCAGAAAGGGTTGAAATTGATGATGTGGCTTTGAATGGTGCATTTTGAGCACAGAAAAACTATTGAGTTCAAATAAGTTCAAAAAAATTGAAATCCGTTTGTAAGAGACAAGGATCCGTATGAAACCCTGATACTTCGAAAGAGATTGTCCGTTTTGTACACGAAGTGCATCCAGTTTTTG
>NW_025228544.1:33039-34492 GCF_018294505.1 Triticum aestivum | reverse complement strand
TTAAACCTTTTCAGAGTTCATTTGAAATACTTTTCAATTTCAGGGTCTTATAGCTCAAAATAATCAGTAAATGCATGAAAAATAACAAATGAAGTCAGAAAGGGTCGAAAATTGATGATGTGGCTTTGAATGGTGCATTTTGAGCACAGAAAAAACTACTGAGTTCAAATAAGTTCAAAAAAATGAAACCCCTTTCTAACAGACGAGTTTCCGTATGAAACCCTAATACTTCGAAAGAGATTGTCCGTTTTGTACACGAAGGGCATCCAGTTTTTGCCGTAACCCTCTCTACATTGTTGCACATGCTATGTGGGTCAAATGATGATACCATGCCAACTTTAAACCTTTTCAGAGTTCATTTGAAATGCTTTTCAATTTGAGGGTTTTTTTCTCAAAATAACCAATAAATGCATGAAAAATAACAAATGAAGTCAGAAAGGGTTGAAAATTGATGATGTGGCTTTGAATGGTGCATTTTGAGCACAGAAAAACTATGGAGTTCAAATAAGTTCAAAAAAATGAAACCCCTTTGTAACAGACGAGTTTCCGTGTGAAACCCTAATACTTCGAAAGAGATTATCCGTTTTGTACACGAAGTGCATCTAGTTTTTGCCGTAACCCTCTCTACCTTGTTGCACATGCTATGTGGGTCAAATGATGATACCATGCCAACTTTCAACCTTTTCAGAGTTCATTTGAAATGCTTTCCAATTTCAGGGTCTTATAGCTCAAAATAATCAGTAAATGCATGAAAAATAACAAATGAAGTCAGAAAGGGTTGAAAATTGATGATGTGGCTTTGAATGGTGCATTTTGAGCACAGAAAAACTATGGAGTTCAAATAAGTTCAAAAAAAATGAAACCCCTTTGTAACAGATGAGTTTCCGTATGGAACCCTAATACTTCGAAAGAGATTGTCCGTTTTGTACACGAAGTGCATCCAGTTTTTGCCGAAACCCTCTCTACATTGTTGCACATGCTATGTGGGTCAAATGATGATACCATGCCAACTTTCAACCTTTTCAGAGTTCATTTGAAATGCTTTCCAATTTCAGGGTCTTATAGCTCAAAATAATCAATAAATGCATGAAAAATAACAAATGAAGTCAGAAAGGGTTGAAAATTGATGATGCGGCTTTGAATGGTGCATTTTGAGCACAGAAAACTATTGAGTTCAAATAAGTTCAAAAAAATTGAAATCCGTTTGTAACAGACAAGGATTCGTATGAAACTCTGATACTTCGAAAGAGATTGTCCGTTTTGTACACGAAGTGCATCCAGTTTTTGCCGTAACCCTCTCTACATTCTTGCACATGCTATGTGGGTCAAATGATGATACCATGCCAACTTTCAACCTTTTCAGAGTTCATTTGAAATGCTTTTCAATTTCAGGGTCTTATAGCTGAAAATAATCAGTAAATGCATGAAAAATAAAAAATGAAGTCAGAAAGGG
>NW_025228544.1:30213-32619 GCF_018294505.1 Triticum aestivum | reverse complement strand
AAAATAATTAGTAAATGCATGAAAAATAACAAATGAAGTCAGAAAGGGTTGAAAATTGATGATGTGGCTTTGAATGGTGCATTTTGAGCACAGAAAAACTATGGAGTTCAAATATGTTCAAAAAAATTGAAACCCCTTTGTAACAGACGAGTTTCCGTATGAAACCCTAATACTTTGAAAGAGATTGTCCATTTTGTACACGAAGTGCATCCAGTTTTGCCGTAACCCTCTCTACATTGTTGCACATGCTATGTGGGTCAAATGATGATACCATGCCAACTTTCAACCTTTTCAGAGTTCATTTGAAATGCTTTCCAAATTCAGGGTCTTATAGCTCAAAATGATCAGTAAATGCACGAAAAATAACAAATGAAGTCAGAAAGGGTTGAAATTGATGATGTGGCTTTGAATGGTGCATTTTGAGCACAGAAAAACTATTGAGTTCAAATAAGTTCAAAAAAATTGAAATCCGTTTGTAAGAGACAAGGATCCGTATGAAACCCTGATACTTCGAAAGAGATTGTCCGTTTTGTACACGAAGTGCATCCAGTTTTTGTCGTAACCCTCTCTACATTCTTGAACATGCTATGTGAGTCAAATGATGATACCATGCCAACTTTCAACCTTTTCAGAGTTCATTTGAAATGCTTTTCAATTTCAGGGTCTTATAGCTCAAAATAATCAATAAATGCATGAAATATAAAAAATGAAGTCAGAAAGGGTCGAAAATTGATGATGTGGCTTTGAATGGTGCATTTTGAGCACAGAAAAACTATGGAGTTCAAATAAGTTCAAAAAAAATGAAACCCCTTTGTAACACACGAGTTTCCGTATGAAACCCTGATACTTCGAAAGAGATTGTCCGTTTTGTACATGAAGTGCATCCAGTTTTTGCCGTAACCCTCTCTACATTCTTGCACATGCTATGTGGGTCAAATGATGATACCATGCTAACTTTCAACCTTTTCAGAGTTCATTTGAAATGCTTTTCAATTTCAGGGTCTTATAGCTCAAAATAATCAGTAATTACATGAAAAATAACAAATGAAGTCAGAAAGGGTTGAAAATTGATGATGTGGCTTCGAATGGTGCATTTTGAGCACAGAAAATCTATGGAGTTCAAATAAGTTCAAAAAAATTGAAATCCGTTTGTAACAGATAAGGATCCGTATGAAACCCTGATACTTCGAAAGAGATTGTCCGTTTTGTACACGAAGTGTATCCAGTTTTTGCCGTAATCCTCTCTACTTTCTTGCACATGCTATGTGGGTCAAATGATGAAACCATGCCAACTTTCAACCTTTTCAGAGTTCATTTGAAATGCTTTTCAATTTCAGGGTCTTATAGCTCAATATAAACAATAAATGCATGAAAAATTACAAATGAAGTCAGAAAGGGTTGAAAATTGATGATGTCGCTTTGAATGGTGCATTTTGAGCACAGAAAAACTATGGAGTTCAAATAATTTCAAAAAAATGAAACCCCTTTGTAACAGACGAGTTTCCGTATGAAACACTGATACTTCGAAAGAGATTGTCCGTTTTGTACACGAAGTGCAACCAGTTTTTGCCGTAACCCTCTCTACTTCTTGCACATTCTATGTGGGTCAAATGATGATACCATGCCAACTTTCAACCTTTCTAGAGTTCATTTGAAATGCTTTTCAATTTCAGGGTCATATAGCTCAAAATAATCAGTAAATGCATGGAAAATAACAAATGAAGTCAGAAAGGGTTGAAAATTGATGATGTGACTTTGAATGGTGCATTTTGAGCACAGAAAAACTATGGAGTTCAAATAAGTTCAAAAAAATTGAAATCTCTTTGTAACAGACAAGTTTCCGTATGAAACCCTGATACTTCGAAAGAGATTGTCCGTTTTGTACATGAAGTGCATCCAGTTTTTGCCGTAACCCTCTCTACATTCTTGCACATGCTATGTGGGTCAAATGATGATACCATGCCAACTTTCACCCTTTTCAGAGTTCATTTGAAATGCTTTCCAATTTCAGGGTCTTATAGCTCAAAATAATATGTAAATGCATGAAAAATAACAAATGAAGTCAGAAAGGGTTGAAAATTGATGATGTGGCTTTGAATGGTGCATTTTGAGCATAGAAAAACTATGGAGTTCAAATAAGTTCAAAAAAAATGAAACCCCTTTGTAACAGACGAGTTTCCGTATGAAACCCTAATACTTCGAAAGAGATTGTCCGTTTTTTACACGAAGTGTATCCAGTTTTTGCCGTAACCCTCTCTACATTGTTGCACATTATATGTGGGTCAAATGATGATACCATGCCAACTTTCAACCTTTTCAGAGTTCATTTGAAATGCTTTCCAATTTCATGGTCTTATAGCTGAAAATAATAAGTAAATGCATGAAAAATAAAAAATGATGTCAGAA
>NW_025228544.1:25431-29174 GCF_018294505.1 Triticum aestivum | reverse complement strand
CATGAAAATAAAAAATGAAGTCAGAAAGGGTCGAAAATTGATAATGTGGCTTTGAATGCTGCATTTTGAGCATAGAAAAACTATGGAGTTCAAATAAGTTCAAAAAAATGAAACCCCTTCGTAACAGACGAGTTTCCGTATGAAACCCTGATACTTCGAAAGAGATTGTCCGTTTTGTACACGAAGTGCATCTAGTTTTTGCCGTAACCCTCTCTACATTCTTGCACATGATATGTGGGTCAAATGATGATACCATGCCAACTTTCAACCTTTTCAGAGTTCATTTGAAATGCTTTCCAAATTCAGGGTCTTATAGCTCAAAATAATCAGTAAATGCACGCAAAATAACAAATGAAGTCAGAAAGGGTTGAAAATTTATGATGTGGCTTTGAATGGTGCATTTTGAGCACAGAAAAACTATGGAGTTCAAATAAGTTCAAAAAAATTGAATTTCGTTTGTAAGAGACAAGGATCCGTATGAAACCCTGATACTTCGAAAGAGATTGTCCGTTTTGTACACGAAGTGCATCCAGTTTTTGCCGTAACCCTCTCTACATTCTTGCACATGCTATGTGGGTCAAATGATGATACCATGCCAACTTTCAACCTTTTCAGAGTTCATTTGAAATGCTTTTCAATTTCAGGGTCTTATAGCTCAAAATAATCAGTAAATGCATGAAAAATAAAAAATGAAGTCAGAAAGGGTCGAAAATTGATGATGTGGCTTTGAATGGTGCATTTTGAGCACAGAAAAACTATGGAGTTCAAATAAGTTCAAAAAAATGAAACCCCTTTGTAACAGACGAGTTTCCGTATGAAACCCTAATACTTTGAAAGAGATTGTCCGTTTTGTACACGAAGTGCATCCAGTTTTTGCCGTAACCCTCTCTACATTGTTGCACATGCTATGTGGGTCAAATGATGATACCATGCCAACTTTCAACCTTTTCAGAGTTCATTTGAAATGCTTTCCAAATTCAGGGTCTTATAGCTCAAAATAATCGGTAAATGCACGAAAAATAACAAATGAAGTCAGAAAGGGTCGAAAATTGATGATGTGGCTTTGAATGGTGCATTTTGAGCACAGAAAAACTATGGAGTTCAAATAAGTTCAAAAAAATGAAACCCCTTTGTAACAGACAAGGATCCGTATGAAACCCTGATACTTCGAAAGAGATTGTCCGTTTTGTACACGAAGTGCATCCAGTTTTAGCCGTAACCCTCTCTACATTCTTGCACATGATATGTGGGTCAAATGATGATACCATGCCAACTTTCAACCTTTTCAGAGTTCATTTGAAATGCTTTTCAATTTCAGGGTCTTATAGCTCAAAATAATCAGTAAATGCATGAAAAATAAAAAATGAAGTCAGAAAGGGTCGAAAATTGATGATGTGGCTTTGAATGGTGCATTTTGAGCACAGAAAAACTATGGAGTTCAAATAAGTTCAAAAAAATGAAACCCCTTTGTAACAGACGAGTTTCCGTATGAAACCCTAATACTTTGAAAGAGATTGTCCGTTTTGTACACGAAGTGCATCCAGTTTTTGCCGTAACCCTCTCTACATTGTTGCACATGCTATGTGGGTCAAATGATGATACCATGCCAACTTTCAACCTTTGCAGAGTTCATTTGAAATGCTTTCCAAATTCAGGGTCTTATAGCTCAAAATAATCAGTAAATGCACGAAAAATAACAAATGAAGTCAGAAAGGGTTGAAATTGATGATGTGGCTTTGAATGGTGCATTTTGAGCACGGAAAAACTATTGAGTTCAAATAAGTTCAAAAAAATTGAAATCCGTTTGTAAGAGACAAGGATCCGTATGAAACCCTGATACTTCGAAAGAGATTGTCCATTTTGTACACGAAGTGCATCCAGTTTTTGCCGTAACCCTCTCTACATTCTTGAACATGCTATGTGGGAATAATGATGATACCATGCCAACTTTCAACCTTTTCAGAGTTCATTTGAAATGCTTTTCAATTTCAGGGTCTTATAGCTCAAAATAATCAGTAAATCCATGAAAATAAAAAATGAAGTCAGAAAGGGTCGAAAATTGATAATGTGGCTTTGAATGCTGCATTTTGAGCATAGAAAAACTATGGAGTTCAAATAAGTTCAAAAAAATGAAACCCCTTCATAACAGACGAGTTTCCGTATGAAACCCTGATACTTCGAAAGAGATTGTCCGTTTTGTACACGAAGTGCATCTAGTTTTTGCCGTAACCCTCTCTACATTCTTGCACATGATATGTGGGTCAAATGATGATACCATGCCAACTTTCAACCTTTTCAGAGTTCATTTGAAATGCTTTCCAAATTCAGGGTCTTATAGCTCAAAATAATCAGTAAATGCACGCAAAATAACAAATGAAGTCAGAAAGGGTTGAAAATTTATGATGTGGCTTTGAATGGTGCATTTTGAGCACAGAAAAACTATGGAGTTCAAATAAGTTCAAAAAAATTGAATTTCGTTTGTAAGAGACAAGGATCCGTATGAAACCCTGATACTTCGAAAGAGATTGTCCGTTTTGTACACGAAGTGCATCCAGTTTTTGCCGTAACCCTCTCTACATTCTTGCACATGCTATGTGGGTCAAATGATGATACCATGCCAACTTTCAACCTTTTCAGAGTTCATTTGAAATGCTTTTCAATTTCAGGGTCTTATAGCTCAAAATAATCAGTAAATGCATGAAAAATAAAAAATGAAGTCAGAAAGGGTCGAAAATTGATGATGTGGCTTTGAATGGTGCATTTTGAGCACAGAAAAACTATGGAGTTCAAATAAGTTCAAAAAAATGAAACCCCTTTGTAACAGACGAGTTTCCGTATGAAACCCTAATACTTTGAAAGAGATTGTCCGTTTTGTACACGAAGTGCATCCAGTTTTTGCCGTAACCCTCTCTACATTGTTGCACATGCTATGTGGGTCAAATGATGATACCATGCCAACTTTCAACCTTTTCAGAGTTCATTTGAAATGCTTTCCAAATTCAGGGTCTTATAGCTCAAAATAATCGGTAAATGCACGAAAAATAACAAATGAAGTCAGAAAGGGTCGAAAATTGATGATGTGGCTTTGAATGGTGCATTTTGAGCACAGAAAAACTATGGAGTTCAAATAAGTTCAAAAAAATGAAACCCCTTTGTAACAGACAAGGATCCGTATGAAACCCTGATACTTCGAAAGAGATTGTCCGTTTTGTACACGAAGTGCATCCAGTTTTAGCCGTAACCCTCTCTACATTCTTGCACATGATATGTGGGTCAAATGATGATACCATGCCAACTTTCAACCTTTTCAGAGTTCATTTGAAATGCTTTTCAATTTCAGGGTCTTATAGCTCAAAATAATCAGTAAATCCATGAAAATAAAAAATGAAGTCAGAAAGGGTCGAAAATTGATAATGTGGCTTTGAATGCTGCATTTTGAGCATAGAAAAACTATGGAGTTCAAATAAGTTCAAAAAAATGAAACCCCTTCGTAACAGACGAGTTTCCGTATGAAACCCTGATACTTCGAAAGAGATTGTCCGTTTTGTACACGAAGTGCATCTAGTTTTTGCCGTAACCCTCTCTACATTCTTGCACATGATATGTGGGTCAAATGATGATACCATGCCAACTTTCAACCTTTTCAGAGTTCATTTGAAATGCTTTCCAAATTCAGGGTCTTATAGCTCAAAATAATCAGTAAATGCACGCAAAATAACAAATGAAGTCAGAAAGGGTTGAAA
>NW_025228544.1:24505-25421 GCF_018294505.1 Triticum aestivum | reverse complement strand
GAATGGTGCATTTTGAGCACAGAAAAACTATGGAGTTCAAATAAGTTCAAAAAAATTGAATTTCGTTTGTAAGAGACAAGGATCCGTATGAAACCCTGATACTTTGAAAGAGATTGTCCGTTTTGTACACGAAGTGCATCCAGTTTTTGCCGTAACCCTCTCTACATTGTTGCACATGCTATGTGGGTCAAATGATGATACCATGCCAACTTTCAACCTTTGCAGAGTTCATTTGAAATGCTTTCCAAATTCAGGGTCTTATAGCTCAAAATAATCAGTAAATGCACGCAAAATAACAAATGAAGTCAGAAAGGGTTGAAAGTTTATGATGTGGCTTTGAATGGTGCATTTTGAGCACGGAAAAACTATTGAGTTCAAATAAGTTCAAAAAAATTGAAATCCGTTTGTAAGAGACAAGGATCCGTATGAAACCCTGATACTTCGAAAGAGATTGTCCATTTTGTACACGAAGTGCATCCAGTTTTTGCCGTAACCCTCTCTACATTCTTGAACATGCTCTGTGGGAATAATGATGATACCATGCCAACTTTCAACCTTTTCAGAGTTCATTTGAAATGCTTTTCAATTTCAGGGTCTTATAGCTCAAAATAATCAGTAAATGCATGAAAAATAAAAAATGAAGTCAGAAAGGGTCGAAAATTGATAATGTGGCTTTGAATGCTGCATTTTGAGCATAGAAAAACTATGGAGTTCAAATAAGTATAAAAAAAAATGAAACCCCTTTGTAACAGACGAGTTTCCGTATGAAACCCTGATACTTCGAAAGAGATTGTCCGTTTTGTACACGAAGTGCATCCAGTTTTTGCCGTAACCCTCTCTACATTCTTGCACATGCTATGTGGGTCAAATGATGATACCATGCCAACTTTCAACCTTTTCAGAGTTCATTTGAAAT
>NW_025228544.1:17388-18315 GCF_018294505.1 Triticum aestivum | reverse complement strand
AACCTTTTCAGAGTTCATTTGAAATGCTTTTCAATTTCAGGGTCTTATAGCTCAAAATAATCAGTAAATGCATGAAAAATAAAAAATGAAGTCAGAAAGGGTCGAAAATTGATGATGTGGCTTTGAATGGTGCATTTTGAGCACAGAAAAACTATGGAGTTCAAATAAGTTCAAAAAAATGAAACCCCTTTGTAACAGACGAGTTTCCGTATGAAACCCTAATACTTTGAAAGAGATTGTCCGTTTTGTACACGAAGTGCATCCAGTTTTTGCCGTAGCCCTCTCTACATTGTTGCACATGCTATGTGGGTCAAATGATGATACCATGCCAACTTTCAACCTTTTCAGAGTTCATTTGAAATGCTTTCCAAATTCAGGGTCTTATAGCTCAAAATAATCAGTAAATGCACGAAAAATAACAAATGAAGTCAGAAAGGGTTGAAATTGATGATGTGGCTTTGAATGGTGCATTTTGAGCACAGAAAAACTATTGAGTTCAAATAAGTTCAAAAAAAATGAAATCCGTTTGTAAGAGACAAGGATCTGTATGAAACCCTGATACTTCGAAAGAGATTGTCCATTTTGTACACGAAGTGCATCCAGTTTTTGCCGTAACCCTCTCTACATTCTTGAACGTGCAATGTGGGTCAAATGATGATACCATGCCAACTTTCAACCTTTTCAGAGTTCATTTGAAATGATTTTCAATTTCAGGGTCTTATAGCTCAAAATAATCAGTAAATGCATGAAAAATAAAAAATGAAGTCAGAAAGGGTCGAAAATTGATAATGTGGCTTTGAATGCTGCATTTTGAGCATAGAAAAACTATGGAGTTCAAATAAGTTCAAAAAAATGAAACCCCTTTGTAACAGACGAGTTTCCGTATGAAACCCTGATACTTCGAAAGAGATTGTCCGTTTTGTACAC
>NW_025228544.1:16891-17378 GCF_018294505.1 Triticum aestivum | reverse complement strand
GGTCAAATGATGATACCATACCAACTTTCAACCTTTTCAGAGTTCATTTCAAATGCTTTTCAATTTCAGGGTCTTATAGCTCAAAATAATCAGTAAATGCATGAAAAATAAAAAATGAAGTCAGAAAGGGTCGAAAATTGATGATGTGGCTTTGAATGCTGCATTTTGAGCATAGAAAAACTATGGAGTTCAAATAAGTTCAAAAAAAATGAAACCCCTTTGTAACAGACGAGTTTCCGTATGAAACCCTGATACTTCGAAAGAGATTGTCCGTTTTGTACACGAAGTGCATCCAGTTTTTGCCGTAACCCTCTCTACATTCTTGCACATTCTATGTGGGTCAAATGATGATACCATGCCAACTTTCAACCTTTTCAGAGTTCATTTGAAATGCTTTTCAATTTCAGGGTCTTATAGCTCAAAATAATCAGTAATTACATGAAAAATAACAAATGAAGTCAGAAAGGCTTGAAAATTGATGATGTGG
>NW_025228544.1:15993-16853 GCF_018294505.1 Triticum aestivum | reverse complement strand
AAACCCTGATACTTCGAAAGAGATTGTCCGTTTTGTACACGAAGTGCATCCAGTTTTTGCCGTAACCCTCTCTACATTCTTGCACATGCTATGTGGGTCAAATGATGATACCATGCCAACTTTCAACCTTTTCAGAGTTCATTTGAAATGCTTTCCAAATTCAGGGTCTTATAGCTCAAAATAATCAGTAAATGCACGAAAAATAACAAATGAAGTCAGAAAGGGTTGAAATTGATGATGTGGCTTTGAATGGTGCATTTTGAGCACAGAAAAACTATGGAGTTCAAATAAGTTCAAAAAAATTGAATTCCGTTTGTAAGAGACAAGGATCCGTATGAAACCCTGATACTTCGAAAGAGATTGTCCGTTTTGTACACAAAGTGCATCCAGTTTTTGCCGTAACCCTCTCTACATTCTTGCACATGCTATGTGGGTCAAATGATGATACCATGCAAACTTTAAACCTTTTCAGAGTTCATTTGAAATGCTTTTCAATTTCAGGGTCTTATAGCTCAAAATAATCAGTAAATGCATGAAAAATAAAAAATGAAGTCAGAAAGGGTCGAAAATTGATGATGTGGCTTTGAATGGTGCATTTTGAGCACAGAAAAACTATGGAGTTCAAATAAGTTCAAAAAAATGAAACCCCTTTGTAACAGACGAGTTTCCGTATGAAACCCTAATACTTTGAAAGAGATTGTCCGTTTTGTACACGAAGTGCATCCAGTTTTTGCCGTAACCCTCTCTACATTGTTGCACATGCTATGTGGGTCAAATGATGATACCATGCCAACTTTCAACCTTTTCAGAGTTCATTTGAAATGCTTTCCAAATTCAGGGTCTTATAGCTCAAAATAATC
>NW_025228544.1:14802-15983 GCF_018294505.1 Triticum aestivum | reverse complement strand
TCCAGTTTGTACACGAAGTGCATCCAGTTTTTGCCGTAACCCTCTCTACATTCTTGAACATGCTATGTGGGTCAAATGATGATACCATGCCAACTTTCAACCTTTTCAGAGTTCATTTGAAATGCTTTTCAATTTCAGGGTCTTATAGCTCAAAATAATCAGTAAATGCATGAAAATAAAAAATGAAGTCAGAAAGGGTCGAAAATTGATAATGTGGCTTTGAATGCTGCATTTTGAGCATAGAAAAACTATGGAGTTCAAATAAGTTCAAAAAAATGAAACCCCTTCGTAACAGACGAGTTTCCGTATGAAACCCTGATACTTCGAAAGAGATTGTCCGTTTTGTACACGAAGTGCATCTAGTTTTTGCCGTAACCCTCTCTACATTCTTGCACATGATATGTGGGTCAAATGATGATACCATGCCAACTTTCAACCTTTTCAGAGTTCATTTGAAATGCTTTCCAAATTCAGGGTCTTATAGCTCAAAATAATCAGTAAATGCACGCAAAATAACAAATGAAGTCAGAAAGGGTTGAAAATTTATGATGTGGCTTTGAATGGTGCATTTTGAGCACAGAAAAACTATGGAGTTCAAATAAGTTCAAAAAAATTGAATTTCGTTTGTAAGAGACAAGGATCCGTATGAAACCCTGATACTTCGAAAGAGATTGTCCGTTTTGTACACGAAGTGCATCCAGTTTTTGCCGTAACCCTCTCTACATTCTTGCACATTCTATGTGGGTCAAATGATGATACCATGCCAACTTTCAACCTTTTCAGAGTTCATTTGAAATGCTTTTCAATTTCAGGGTCTTATAGCTCAAAATAATCAGTAATTACATGAAAAATAACAAATGAAGTCAGAAAGGCTTGAAAATTGATGATGTGGCTTTGAATGGTGCATTTTGAGCACAGAAAATCTATGGAGTTCAAATAAGTTCAAAAAAATGAAACCCCTTTGTAACAGACGAGTTTCCGCATGAAACACTGATACTTCGAAAGAGATTGTCCGTTTTGTACACGAAGTGCAACCAGTTTTTGCCGTAACCCTCTCTACTTCTTGCACATTCTATGTGGGTCAAATGATGATACCATGCCAACTTTCATCCTTTCCAGAGTTCATTTGAAATGCTTTTCAATTTCAGGGTCATATAGCTCAAAATAATCAGTAAATGCAT
>NW_025228544.1:12479-13406 GCF_018294505.1 Triticum aestivum | reverse complement strand
AACCTTTTCAGAGTTCATTTGAAATGCTTTTCAATTTCAGGGTCTTATAGCTCAAAATAATCAGTAAATGCATGAAAAATAAAAAATGAAGTCAGAAAGGGTCGAAAATTGATGATGTGGCTTTGAATGGTGCATTTTGAGCACAGAAAAACTATGGAGTTCAAATAAGTTCAAAAAAATGAAACCCCTTTGTAACAGACGAGTTTCCGTATGAAACCCTAATACTTTGAAAGAGATTGTCCGTTTTGTACACGAAGTGCATCCAGTTTTTGCCGTAGCCCTCTCTACATTGTTGCACATGCTATGTGGGTCAAATGATGATACCATGCCAACTTTCAACCTTTTCAGAGTTCATTTGAAATGCTTTCCAAATTCAGGGTCTTATAGCTCAAAATAATCTGTAAATGCACGAAAAATAACAAATGAAGTCAGAAAGGGTTGAAATTGATGATGTGGCTTTGAATGGTGCATTTTGAGCACAGAAAAACTATTGAGTTCAAATAAGTTCAAAAAAATTGAAATCCGTTTGTAAGAGACAAGGATCCGTATGAAACCCTGATACTTCGAAAGAGATTGTCCATTTTGTACACGAAGTGCATCCAGTTTTTGCCGTAACCCACTCTACATTCTTGAACGTGCTATGTGGGTCAAATGATGATACCATGCCAACTTTCAACCTTTTCAGAGTTCATTTCAAATGCTTTTCAATTTCAGGGTCTTATAGCTCAAAATAATCAGTAAATGCATGAAAAATAAAAAATGAAGTCAGAAAGGGTCGAAAATTGATAATGTGGCTTTGAATGCTGCATTTTGAGCATAGAAAAACTATGGAGTTCAAATAAGTTCAAAAAAATGAAACCCCTTTGTAACAGACGAGTTTCCGTATGAAACCCTGATACTTCGAAAGAGATTGTCCGTTTTGTACAC
>NW_025228544.1:11945-12279 GCF_018294505.1 Triticum aestivum | reverse complement strand
TATGTGGGTCAAATGATGATACCATGCCAACTTTCAACCTTTTCAGAGTTCATTTGAAATGCTTTCCAAATTCAGGGTCTTATAGCTCAAAATAATCAGTAAATGCACGCAAAATAACAAATGAAGTCAGAAAGGGTTGAAAATTTATGATGTGGCTTTGAATGGTGCATTTTGAGCACAGAAAAACTATGGAGTTCAAATAAGTTCAAAAAAATTGAATTTCGTTTGTAAGAGACAAGGATCCGTATGAAACCCTGATACTTCGAAAGAGATTGTCCGTTTTGTACACGAAGTGCATCCAGTTTTTGCCGTAACCCTCTCTACATTCTTGCAC
>NW_025228544.1:8151-10417 GCF_018294505.1 Triticum aestivum | reverse complement strand
TGATGTCGCTTTGAATGGTGCATTTTGAGCACAGAAAAACTATGGAGTTCAAATAAGTTCAAAACAATGAAACCCCTTTGTAACAGACGAGTTTCCGTATGAAACACTGATACTTCGAAAGAGATTGTCCGTTTTGTACACGAAGTGCAACCAGTTTTTGCCGTAACCCTCTCTACTTCTTGCACATTCTATGTGGGTCAAATGATGATACCATGCCAACTTTCAACCTTTCCAGAGTTCATTTGAAATGCTTTTCAATTTCAGGGTCTTATAGCTCAAAATAATTAGTAAATGCATGAAAAATAACAATTGAAGTCAGAAAGGGTTGAAAATTGATGATGTGGCTTTGAATGGTGCATTTTGAGCACAGAAAATCTATGGAGTTCAAATAAGTTCAAAAAAATTGAAACCCCTTTGTAACAGACGAGTTTCCGTATGAAACCCTAATACTTCAAAAGAGATTGTCCGTTTTGTACACGAAGTGCATCCAGTTTTTGCCGTAACGCTCTCTACATTGTTGCACATGCTATGTGGGTCAAATGATGATACCATGCCAACTTTCAACCTTTTCAAAGTTCATTTGAAATGCTTTCCAAATTCTGGGTCTTATAGCTCAAAATAATCAGTAAATGCACGAAAAATAACAAATGAAGTCAGAAAGGGTTGAAATTGATGATGTGGCTTTGAAAGGTGCATTTTGAGCACAGAAAAACTATTGAGTTCAAATAATTTGAAAAAAATTGAAATCCGTTTGTAAGAGACAAGGATCCGTATGAAACCCTGATACTTCGAAAGAGATTGTCCATTTTGTACACGAAGTGCATCCAGTTTTTGCCGTAACCCTCTCTACATTCTTGAACATGCTATGCGGGTCAAATGATGATACCATGCCAACCTTCAACCTTTTCAGAGTTCATTTGAAATGCTTTTCAATTTCAGGGTCTTATAGCTCAAAATAATCAGTAAATGCATGAAAAATAAAAAATGAAGTCAGAAAGGGTCGAAAATTGATGATGTGGCTTTGAATGCTGCATTTTGAGCACAGAAAAACTATGGAGTTCAAATAAGTTCAAAAAAAATGAAACCCCTTTGTAACAGACGAGTTTCCGTATGAAACCCTGATACTTCGAAAGAGATTGTCCGTTTTGTACACGAAGTGCATCCAGTTTTTGCCGTAACCCTCTCTACATTCTTGCACATGCTATGTGGGTCAAATGATGATACCATGCCAACTTTCAACCTTTTCAGAGTTCATTTGAAATGCTTTTCAATTTCAGGGTCTTATAGCTCAAAATTATCAGTAATTACATGAAAAATAACAAATGAAGTCAGAAAGGGTTGAAAATTTATGATGTGGCTTTGAATGGTAGATTTTGAGCACAGAAAATCTATGGAGTTCAAATAAGTTCAAAAAAATTGAAATCCGTTTGTAACAGACAAGGATCCGAATGAAACCCTGATACTTCGAAAGAGATTGTCCGTTTTGTACACGAAGTGCATCTAGTTTTTGCCGTAACCCTCTCTACTTTCTTGCACATGCTATGTGGGTCAAATGATGATACCATGCCAACTTTCAACCTTTTCACAGTTCATTTGAAATGCTTTTCAATTTCAGGGTCTTATAGCTCAATATAAACAATAAATGCATGAAAAATTACAAATGAAGTCAGAAAGGGTTGAAAATTGATGATGTCGCTTTGAATGGTGCATTTTGAGCACAGAAAAACTATGGAGTTCAAATAAGTTCAAAAAAATGAAACCCCTTTGTAACAGACGATTTTCCGTATGAAACACTGATACTTCGAAAGAGATTGTCCGTTTTGTACACGAAGTGCAACCAGTTTTTGCCGCAATCCTCTCTACTTCTTGCACATTCTATGTGGGTCAAATGATGATACCATGCCAACTTTCAACCTTTCCAGAGTTCATTTGAAATGCTTTTCAATTTCAGGGTCATATTGCTCAAAATAATCAGTAAATGCATGAAAAATAACAAATGAAGTCAGAAAGGGTTGAAAATTGATGATGTGACTTTGAATGGTTCATTTTGAGCACAGAAAAACTATGGAGTTCAAATAAGTTCAAAAAAATTGAAATCTCTTTGTAACAGACAAGTTTCCGTATGAAACCCTGATACTTCGAAAGAGATTGTCCGTTTTGTACATGAAGTGCATCCAGTTTTTGCCGTAACCCTCTCTACTTTCTTGCACATGCTATGTGGGTCAAATGATGATACCATGCCAACTTTCAACCTTTTCAGAGTTTA
>NW_025228544.1:6581-7857 GCF_018294505.1 Triticum aestivum | reverse complement strand
AGTTCAAAAAAATGAAATCCCTTTGTAACAGACAAGTTTCCGTATGAAACCCTGATACTTCGAAAGAGATTGTCCGTTTTGTACACGAAGTGCATCCAGTTTTTGCCGTAACCCTCTCTACTTTCTTGCACATGCTATGTGGGTCAAATGATGATACCATGCCAACTTTCAACCTTTTCAGAGTTCATTTGCAATGCTTTTCAATTTCAGGGTCTTATAGCTCAAAATAATTAGTAAATGCATGAAAAATAACAAATGAAGTCAGAAAGGGTTGAAAATTGATGATGTGGCTTTGAATGGTGCATTTTGAGCACAGAAAAACTATGGAGTTAGAATAAGTTCAAAAAAATTGAAACCCCTTTGTAACAGACGAGTTTCCGTATGAAACCCTAATACTTCGAAAGAGATTGTCCGTTTTGTACACGAAGTGCATCCAGTTTTTGCCGTAACCCTCTCTACATTGTTGCACATGCTATGTGGGTCAAATGATGATACCATGCCAACTTTCAACCTTTTAAGAGTTCATTTGAAATGCTTTCCATATTCAGGTTCTTATAGCTCAAAATAATCAGTAAATGCACGAAAAATAACAAATGAAGTCAGAAAGGGTTGAAATTGATGATGTGGCTTTGAATGGTGCATTTTGAGCACAGAAGAACTATTGAGTTCAAATAAGTTCAAAAAAATTGAAATCCGTTTGTAAGAGACAAGGATCCGTATGAAACCCTGATACTTCGAAAGAGATTGTCCGTTTTGTACACGAAGTGCATCCAGTTTTCGCCGTAACCCTCTCTACATTCTTGAACATGCTATGTGGGTCAAATGATGATACCATGCCAACTTTGAACCTTTTCAGAGTTCATTTGAAATGCTTTTCAATTTCAGGGTCTTATAGCTCAAAATAATCAGTAAATGCATGAAAAATAAAAAATGAAGTCAGAAAGGGTCAAAAATTGATGATGTGGCTTTGAATGGTGCATTTTGAGCACAGAAAAACTATGGAGTTCAAATAAGTTCAAAAAAAATGAAACCCCTTTGTAACAGACGAGTTTCCGTATGAAACCCTGATACTTCGAAAGAGATTGTCCGTTTTGTACACGAAGTGCATCCAGTTTTTGCCGTAACCCTCTCTACTTTCTTGCACATGCTATGTGGGTCAAATGATGATACCATGCCAACTTTAAACTTTTCAGAGTTCATTTGAAATGCTTTTCAATTTCAGGGTCTTATAGCTCAATATAAACAATAAATGCATGAAAAATTAAAAATTAAGTCA
>NW_025228544.1:5841-6571 GCF_018294505.1 Triticum aestivum | reverse complement strand
ATTGGTGCATTTTGAGCACAGAAAAACTATGGAGTTCAAATAAGTTCAAAAAAATGAAACCCCTATGTAACAGACGAGTTTCCGTATGAAACACTGATACTTCGAAAGAGATTGTCCGTTTTGTACACGATGTGCAACCAGTTTTTGCCGTAACCCTCTCTACTTCTTGCACACTCTATGTGGGTCAAATGATGATACCATGCCAACTTTCAACCTTTCCAGAGTTCATTTGAAATGCTTTTCAATTTCAGGGTCATATAGCTCAAAATAATCAGTAAATGCATGAAAAATAACAAATGAAGTCAGAAAGGGTTGGAAATTGATGATGTGACTTTGAATGGTGCATTTTGAGCACAGAAAAATTATGGAGTTCAAATAAGTTCAAAAAAATTGAAATCTCTTTGTAACAGACAAGTTTCCGTATGAAACCCTGATACTTCGAAAGAGATTGTCCGTTTTGTACATGAAGTGCATCCAGTTTTTGCCGTAACCCTCTCTACTTTCTTGCACATGCTATGTGGGTCAAATGATGATACCATGCCAACTTTTAACCTTTTCAGAGTTTATTTGAAATGCTTTTCAATTTCAGGGTCTTATAGCTCAAAATAATTAGTAAATGCATGAAAAATAAAAAATGAAGTCAGAAAGGGTTGAAAATTGATGATGTGGCTTTGAATGGTGCATTTTGAGCACAGAAAATCTATGGAGTTCAAATAAGTTCAAAAAAATT
>NW_025228544.1:3821-5176 GCF_018294505.1 Triticum aestivum | reverse complement strand
GTTCATTTGAAATGCTTTTCAATTTCAGGGTCTTATAGCTCAAAATAATCAGTAAATGCATGAAAAATAAAAAATGAAGTCAGAAAGGGTCGAAAATTGATGATGTGGCTTTGAATGGTGCATTTTGAGCACAGAAAAACTATGGAGTTCAAATAAGTTCAAAAAAAGGAAACCCCTTTGTAACAGACGAGTTTCCGTATGAAACCCTGATACTTCGAAAGAGATTGTCCGTTTTGTACACGAAGTGCATCCAGTTTTTGCCGTAACCCTCTCTACATTCTTGCACATGCTATGTGGGTCAAATGATGATACCATGCCAACTTTCAACCTTTTCAGAGTTCATTAGAAATGCTTTTAAATTTCAGGGTCTTATAACTCAAAATAATCAGTAATTACATGAAAAATAACAAATGAAGTCAGAAAGGGTTGAAAATTGATGATGTGGCTTTGAATGGTGCATTTTGAGCACAGAAAATCTATTGAGTTCAAATAAGTTCAAAAAAATTGAAAGCCGTTTGTAACAGACAAGGATCCGTATGAAACCCTTATACTTCGAAAGAGATTGTCCGTTTTGTACACGAAGTGCATCCAGTTTTTGCCGTAACCCTCTCTACTTTCTTGCACATGCTATGTGTGTCAAATGATGATACCATGCCAACTTTCAACGTTTTCAGAGTTCATTTGAAATGCTTTTCAATTTCAGGGTCTTATAGCTCAATATAAACAATAAATGCATGAAAAATTACATATGAAGTCAGAAAGGGTTGAAAATTGATGATGTCGCTTTGAATGGTGCATTTTGAGCACAGAAAAACTATGGAGTTCAAATAAGTTCAAAAAAAATGAAACCCCTTTGTAACAGACGAGTTTCCGTATGAAACACTGATACTTCGAAAGAGATTGTCCGTTTTGTACACGAAGTGCAACCAAATTTATCCGTAACCATCTCTACTTCTTGCACATTCTATGTGGGTCAAATGATGATACCATGCCAACTTTCAACCTTTCCAGAGTTCATTTGAAATGCTTTTCAATTTCAGGGTCATATAGCTCAAAATAATCAGTAAATGCATGAAAAATAACAAATGAAGTCAGAAAGGGTTGAAAATTGATGATGTGCCTTTGAATGGTGCATTTTGAGCACAGAAAAACTATGGAGTTCAAATAAGTTCAAAAAAATTGAAATCTCTTTGTAACAGACAAGTTTCCGTATGAAACCCTGATACTTCGAAAGAGATTGTCCGTTTTGTACATGAAGTGCATCCAGTTTTTGCCGTAACCCTCTCTACTTTCTTGCACATGCTATGTGGGTCAAATGATGATACCATGCCAACTTTCAACCTTTTCAGAGTTTA
>NW_025228544.1:3480-3811 GCF_018294505.1 Triticum aestivum | reverse complement strand
AGTTCAAAAAAATGAAATCCCTTTGTAACAGACAAGTTTCCGTATGAAACCCTGATACTTCGAAAGAGATTGTCCGTTTTGTACACGAAGTGCATCCAGTTTTTGCCGTAACCCTCTCTACTTTCTTGCACATGCTATGTGGGTCAAATGATGATACCATGCCAACTTTCAACCTTTTCAGAGTTCATTTGCAATGCTTTTCAATTTCAGGGTCTTATAGCTCAAAATAATTAGTAAATGCATGAAAAATAACAAATGAAGTCAGAAAGGGTTGAAAATTGATGATGTGGCTTTGAATGGTGCATTTTGAGCACAGAAAAACTATGGAGTT
>NW_025228544.1:2713-3469 GCF_018294505.1 Triticum aestivum | reverse complement strand
AATAACAAATGAAGTCAGAAAAGGTTGAAAATGGATGATGCGGCTTTGAATGGTGCATTTTGAGCACAGAAAAACTATGTAGTTCAAATAAGTTAAAAAAAATGAAATCCCTTTGTAACAGACAAGTTTCCGTATGAAACCCTGATACTTCGAAAGAGATTGTCCGTTTTGTACACGAAGTGCATCCAGTTTTTGCCGTAACCCTCTCTACTTCCTTGCACATGCTATGTGGGTCAAATGATGATACCATGCCAACTTTCAACCTTTTCAGAGTTCATTTGCAATGCTTTTCAATTTCAGGGTCTTATAGCTCAAAATAATTAGTAAATGCATGAAAAATAACAAATGAAGTCAGAAAGGGTTGAAAATTGATGATGTGGCTTTGAATGGTGCATTTTGAGCACAGAAAAACTATGGAGTTCGAATAAGTTCAAAAAAATTGAAACCCCTTTGTAACAGACGAGTTTCCGTATGAAACCCTAATACTTCGAAAGAGATTGTCCGTTTTGTACACGAAGTGCATCCAGTTTTTGCCGTAACCCTCTCTACATTGTTGCACATGCTATGTGGGTCAAATGATGATACCATGCCAACTTTCAACCTTTTCAGAGTTCATTTGAAATGCTTTCCAAATTCAGGGTCTTATAGCTCAAAATAATCAGTAAATGCACGAAAAATAACAAATGAAGTCAGAAAGGGTTGAAATTGATGATGTGGCTTTGAATGGTGCATTTTGAGCACAGAAAAACTATTGAG
>NW_025228544.1:1028-2703 GCF_018294505.1 Triticum aestivum | reverse complement strand
GCTATGTGATAGGCCGTTACAAAACATGAAAGAACCGAAAGGAAAGCAGAACTGGACGAAGCCAAAGGCATGGTTCAATCTTGGAAGGCCAGCTATGAGGGAAATTATCTTGTGGGTGAAAATGCAGTTGATGTTCCCCGATGGGTATGCAGCGAATCTACAGAGGGGAGCCAGTCTTGATAAATTGAAGATATTTGGTCTCAAGAGTCATGATTGGCACATATGGATTGAGCGGGTAATGCCGGTGATGTTGCGTGGCTTCATCCCTGAGGATGAATGGCTAGTACTGGCAGAACTCAGCTATTTCTTCCGTGTTCTTTGTGCGAAAGAACTATCACCTGGCGTGCTAGAAGAAATGGAAGAGTTGGCGCCGGAGTTGATCTGCAAGTTAGAGAAGATCTTTCCACCGGGCTTCTTTAATCCAATGCAACATTTGATTTTGCATCTCCCGACCGAGGCAAGATTGGGGGGGGCCGTGCAAAATCGTTCGTGCTACCCAACTGAGAGGATGCAGAAGACGCTTCGACAAAAATGTAAAAATAAACGTAGAATTGAAGCATCGATGGCTGAGGCATTCATCACTGAGGAGGCGGCAAACTTCGTGATAGCACACTACGAAGCCAAAAATCGTCATTTGCATAATCCGAAGCCTCGGTACAATGCTGACGACCCTAAAAAGGGTGGATCCAACCTCAGCCTTTTCAAAGGGAATCTCCCACCAGCCAGTGTTTCAAATCCAGTATCTTTGGATAACGAACAATGGCGGACCATTTCGTTGTATATCTTCAACAACCTGATAGAAGTGCGGCCGTACATCGAGTAAGTTCTCGGTACATAGTTTCGCAACTTCTATTTCTTTGAACTGCTCTTATTCCTGGATATTTCATACAGTCGATACGTCGCATTATTCTCGTATGGAGCGGTGATCCAAAAGGATTCTGTCGAAGAGTATGAGCTTCTCGCAAAGCAAGGAGGCGGCTATCCCGGTTTCATCTCTTGGTTCAAACAAACGGTAATTTCTATTAGACTTGTAGGCTAATTTGTAGGCGGCTATCCCGGTTTCATTCGCTAATTTGTGCGTAATGCAACAATCCTTTCATATTAAACTTGTAGGCTAATTCAGAGTCTATGGACGCCGAATTGAGACAAGTGGCTAATGGTTTTGACTATAA
Organism: Triticum aestivum; assembly: GCF_018294505.1. Taxonomy (NCBI): domain Eukaryota; kingdom Viridiplantae; phylum Streptophyta; class Magnoliopsida; order Poales; family Poaceae; genus Triticum; species Triticum aestivum. The sequence continues at coordinate 1,531 of NW_025228544.1, read as the reverse complement.
GGTCCGTTCATTTGACAAATACGACATCGACGGGTATCGCTTTCGTACCTATGGCAAAGAGCTATCTATGGCCGACCGAAAGTCTACAAATTGTTGTGTATCTGCTATCGGCGAAGGAGGTACCGAGTATTATGGGAGAGTTGAAGCAATTTATGAACTTCTATTCTATGGTGAAAACCCACCGAATGTCGTAGTCTTCAAATGTTATTGGTTTCAGCCGAAGGAGACTAGAAGGACTCATGAACATATAGGGCTAGTTGAAATCAACCAAAGCACCCATTTAGATGTTCCTGATGTCTATATTACGGCTCAACAGGCGACCCAAGTATTCTATCTACCGTGGGCCTGCCAAACTAATCCAAATCTAAAAGGTTGGGATGTCGTTTATGAAGTGCCGCCATGTGCTAGACTATCTCCCCCAAAGGAAGAGGATTATGAACCTCACATTAACCCAGACACATATGAAGGAGAATTCTTCCAAGAGACACGTCTTTCCAAAAAGC
>NW_025228544.1:0-564 GCF_018294505.1 Triticum aestivum | reverse complement strand
TTGAAATGCTTTTCAATTTCAGGGTCATATAGCTCAAAATAATCAGTAAATGCATGAAAAATAACAAATGAAGTCAGAAAGGGTTGAAAATTGATGATGTGCCTTTGAATGGTGCATTTTGAGCACAGAAAAACTATGGAGTTCAAATAAGTTCAAAAAAATTGAAATCTCTTTGTAACAGACAAGTTTCCGTATGAAACCCTGATACTTCGAAAGAGATTGTCCGTTTTGTACATGAAGTGCATCCAGTTTTTGCCGTAACCCTCTCTACTTTCTTGCACATGCTATGTGGGTCAAATGATGATACCATGCCAACTTTCAACCTTTTCAGAGTTTACTTGAAATGCATTTCAATTTCAGGGTCTTATAGCTCAAAATAATCAGTAAATGCATGAAAAATAACAAATGAAGTCAGAAAAGGTTGAAAATGGATGATGCGGCTTTGAATGGTGCATTTTGAGCACAGAAAAACTATGTAGTTCAAATAAGTTAAAAAAAATGAAATCCCTTTGTAACAGACAAGTTTCCGTATGAAACCCTGATACTTCGAAAGAGATTGTCCGT
>NW_025228543.1:43117-49769 GCF_018294505.1 Triticum aestivum | reverse complement strand
ACAAAGACGATTGTACATTGCTTTGACCGCTCCCTCTCAACTACGGAGACGAGTTTAACGCGGTTTCCACCCCTCCCTCTCAACCGCACCAGTGCACGCTTGCCGCGCCACAACGCCGACGCTGGACCCGTGAATCGTGAGCACCCAGCTATGACTTACCGCACTCGTGCAAAATAATAAAACACGGTAAATATATTACTTACACGTGCGTTTTGTTTTGCAAGCGGCGCGAAAAAAATTAAAAAGGGAATGCAACACGAGGACTTCCCAGGAGGTCACCCATCCTAGTACTACTCTCGCCCAAGCATGCTTAACTTCAGAGTTCTGATGGGATCCGGTGCTTTAGTGCTGGTATGATCGCATCCGACATGTTACCCCGGTCTTCGTCCCTTATCCTTGCCCCTCCCAGCTCCACTACAAAGACGATTGTACATTGCTTTGGCCGCTCCCTCTCAACTACGGAGACGAGTTTAACGCGGTTTCCACCCCTCCCTCTCAACCGCGCCAGTGCATGCTTGCCGCGCCACAACGCCAACGCTGGACCCGTGAATCGTGAGCACCCAGCTATGACTTACCGCACTCGTGCAAAATAATAAAACACGGTAAATATATTACTTACACGTGCGTTTTGTTTTGCAAGCGGCGTGACAAAAATTAAAAAGGGAATGCAACACGAGGACTTCCCAGGAGGTCACCCATCCTAGTACTACTCTCGCCCAAGCACGCTTAACTTCGGAGTTCTGATGGGATCCGGTGCTTTAGTGCTGGTATGATCGCATCCGACATGTTACCCCGGTCTTCGTCCCTTATCCTTGCCCCTCCCAGCTCCACTACAAAGACGATTGTACATTGCTTTGGCCGCTCCCTCTCAACTACGAAGACGAGTTTAACACGGTTTCCACCCCTCCCTCTCAACCGCACCAGTGCACGCTTGCCGCGCCACAACGCCGACGCTGGACCCGTGAATTGTGAGCACCCAGCTATGACTTACCGCACTCGTGCAAAATAATAAAACACGGTAAATATATTACTTACACGTGCGTTTTGTTTTGCAAGCGGCGCGAAAAAAATTAAAAAGGGAATGCAACACGAGGACTTCCCAGGAGGTCACCCATCCTAGTACTACTCTCGCCCAAGCACGCTTAACTTCGGAGTTCTGATGGGATCCGATGCTTTAGTGCTGGTATGATCGCATCCGACATGTTATCCCGGTCTTCGTCCCTTATCCTTGCCCCTCCTAGCTCCACTACAAAGACGATTGTACATTGCTTTGGCCGCTCCCTCTCAACTACGGAGACGAGTTTAACGCGGTTTCCACCCCTCCCTCTCAACCGCACCAGTGCACGCTTGCCGCGCCACAACGCCGACGCTGGACCCGTGAATCGTGAGCACCCAGCTATGACTTACCGCACTTGTGCAAAATAATAAAAGACGGTAAATATATTACTTACACGTGCGTTTTGTTTTGCAAGCGGCGCGAAAAAAATTAAAAAGGGAATGCAACACGAGGACTTCCCAAGAGGTCACCCATCCTAGTACTACTCTCGCCCAAGCATGCTTAACTTCGGAGTTCTGATGGGATCCGGTGCTTTAGTGCTGGTATGATCGCATCCGACATGTTACCCCGGTCTTCGTCCCTTATCCTTGCCCCTCCCAGCTCCCCTACAAAGACGATTGTACATTGCTTTGGCCGCTCCCTCTCAACTACGGAGACGAGTTTAACGCGGTTTCCACCCCTCCCTCTCAACCGCACCAGTGCACGCTTGCCGCGCCACAACGCCGACGCTGGACCAGTGAATCGTGAGCACCCAGCTATGACTTACCGCACTCGTGCAAAATAATAAAACACGGTAAATATATTACTTACACGTGCGTTTTGTTTTGCAAGCGGCGCGAAAAAAATTAAAAAGGGAATGCAACACGAGGACTTCCCAGGAGGTCACCCATCCTAGTACTACTCTCGCCCAAGCACGCTTAACTTCGGAGTTCTGATGGGATCCGGTGCTTTAGTGCTGGTATGATCGCATCCGACATGTTACCCCGGTCTTCGTCCCTTATCCTTGCCCCTCCCAGCTCCACTACAAAGACGATTGTACATTGCTTTGGCCGCTCCCTCTCAACTACGAAGACGAGTTTAATGCGGTTTCCACCCCTCCCTCTCAACCGCACTAGTGCACGCTTGCCGCGCCACAACGCCGACGCTGGACCCGTGAATCGTGAGCACCCAGCTATGACTTACCGCACTCGTGCAAAATAATAAAACACGGTAAATATATTACTTACACGTGCGTTTTGTTTTGCAAGCGGCGCGAAAAAAATTAAAAAGGGAATGCAACAAGAGGACTTCCCAGGAGGTCACCCATCCTAGTACTACTCTCGCCCAAGCACGCTTAACTTCGGAGTTCTGATGGGATCCGGTGCTTTAGTGCTGGTATGATCGCATCCGACATGTTATCCCGGTCTTCGTCCCTTATCCTTGCCCCTCCCAGCTCCACTACAAAGACGATTGCACATTGCTTTGGCCGCTCCCTCTCAACTACGGAGACGAGTTTAACGCGGTTTCCACCCCTCCTTCTCAACCGCACCAGTGCACGCTTGCCGCGCCACAACACCGACGCTGGACCCGTGAATCATGAGCACCCAGCTATGACTTACCGCACTCGTGCAAAATAATAAAACACGGTAAATATATTACTTACACGTGCGTTTTGTTTTGCAAGCGGCGCGAAAAAAATTAAAAAGGGAATGCAACACGAGGACTTCCCAAGAGGTCACCCATCCTAGTACTACTCTCACCCAAGCACGCTTAACTTCGGAGTTCTGATGGGATCCGGTGCTTTAGTGCTGGTATGATCGCATCCGACATGTTACCCCGGTCTTCGTCCCTTATCCTTGCCCCTCCCAGCTCCACTACAAAGATGATTGTACATTGCTTTGGCCGCTCCCTCTCAACTACGGAGACGAGTTTAACGCGGTTTCCACCCCTCCCTCTCAACCGCACCAGTGCACGCTTGCCGCGCCACAACGCCGACGCTGGACCCGTGAATCGTGAGCACCCAGCTATGACTTACCGCACTCGTGCAAAATAATAAAACACGGTAAATATATTACTTACACGTGCGTTTTGTTTTGCAAGCGGCGCGAAAAAAAATAAAAAGGGAATGCAACACGAGGACTTCCCAGGAGGTCACCCATCCTAGTACTACTCTCGCCCAAGCACGCTTAACTTCGGAGTTCTGATGGGATCCGGTGCTTTAGTGCTGGTATGATCGCATCCGACATGTTACCCCGGTCTTCGTCCCTTATCCTTGCCCCTCCCAGCTCCACTACAAAGACGATTGCACATTGCTTTGGCCGCTCCCTCTCAACTACGGAGACGAGTTTAACGCGGTTTCCACCCCTCCCTCTCAACCGCACCAGTGCACGCTTGCCGCGCCACAACGCCGACGCTGGGCCCGTGAATCGTGAGCACCTAGCTTTGACTTACCGCACTCGTGCAAAATAATAAAACACGGTAAATATATTACTTACACGTGCGTTTTGTTTTGCAAGCGGCGCGAAAAAAATTAAAAAGGGAATGCAACACGAGGACTTCCCAGGAGGTCACCCATCCTAGTACTACTCTCGCCCAAGCACGCTTAACTTCGGAGTTCTGATGGGATCCGGTGCTTTAGTGCTGGTATGATCGCATCCGACATGTTACCCCGGTCTTCGTCCCTTATCCTTGCCCCTCCCAGCTCCACTACAAAGACGATTGCACATTGCTTTGGCCGCTCCCTCTCAACTACGGAGACGAGTTTAACGCGGTTTCCACCCCTCCCTCTCAACCGCACCAGTGCACGCTTGCCGCGCCACAACACCGACGCTGGACCCGTGAATCGTGAGCACCCAGCTATGACTTACCGCACTCGTGCAAAATAATAAAACACGATAAATATATTACTTACACGTGCGTTTTGTTTTGCAAGCGGCGCGAAAAAAATTAAAAAGGGAATGCAACACGAGGACTTCCCAGGAGGTCACCCATCCTAGTACGCTGGACCCGTGAATCGTGAGCACCCAGCTATGACTTACCGCACTCGTGCAAAATAATAAAACACGGTAAATATATTACTTACACGTGCGTTTTGTTTTGCAAGCGGCGCGGAAAAAATTAAAAAGGGAATGCAACACGAGGACTTCCCAGGAGGTCACCCATCCTAGTACTACTCTCGCCCAAGCACGCTTAACTTCGGAGTTCTGATGGGATCCGGTGCTTTAGTGCTGGTATGATCGCATCCGACATGTTACCCCGGTCTTCGTCCCTTATCCTTGCCCCTCCCAGCTCCACTACAAAGACGATTGCACATTGCTTTGGCCGCTCCCTCTCAACTACGGAGACGAGTTTAATGCGGTTTCCACCCCTCCCTCTCAACCGCACCAGTGCACGCTTGCCGCGCCACAACGCCGACGCTGGACCCGTGAATCGTGAGCACCCAGCTATGACTTACCGCACTCGTGCAAAATAATAAAACACGGTAAATATATTACTTACACGTGCGTTTTGTTTTGCAAGCGGCGCGAAAAAAATTAAAAAGGGAATGCAACACGAGGACTTCCCAGGAGGTCACCCATCCTAGTACTACTCTCGCCCAAGCACGCTTAACTTCGGAGTTCTGATGGGATCCGGTGCTTTAGTGCTGGTATGATCGCATCCGACATGTTACCCCGGTCTTCGTCCCTTATCCTTGCCCCTCCCAGCTCCACTACAAAGACGATTGCACATTGCTTTGGCCGCTCCCTCTCAAGTACGGAGACGAGTTTAACGCGGTTTCCACCCCTCCCTCTCAACCGCACCAGTGCACGCTTGCCGCGCCACAACGCCGACGCTGGACCCGTGAATCGTGAGCACCCAGCTATGACTTACCGCACTCGTGCAAAATAATAAAACACGGTAAATATATTACTTACACGTGCGTTTTGTTTTGCAAGCGGCGCGAAAAAAATTAAAAAGGGAATGCAACACGAGGACTTCCCAGGAGGTCACCCATCCTAGTACTACTCTCGCCCAAGCACGCTTAACTTCGGAGTTCTGTTGGGATCCGGTGCTTTAGTGCTGGTATGATCGCATCCGACATGTTACCCCGGTCTTCGTCCCTTATCCTTGCCCCTCCCAGCTCCACTACAAAGACGATTGCACATTGCTTTGGCCGCTCCCTCTCAACTACGGAGACGAGTTTAACGCGGTTTCCACCCCTCCCTCTCAACCGCACCAGTGCACGCTTGCCGCGCCACAACGCCGACGCTGGACCCGTGAATCGTGAGCACCCAGCTATGACTTACCGCACTCGTGCAAAATAATAAAACACGGTAAATATATTACTTACACGTGCGTTTTGTTTTGCAAGCGGCGCGAAAAAAATTAAAAAGGGAATGCAACACGAGGACTTCCCAGGAGGTCACCCATCCTAGTACTACTCTCGCCCAAGCACGCTTAACTTCGGAGTTCTGATTGCATCTGGTGCTTTAGTGCTGGTATGATCACATCCAACATGTTACCCCGGTCTTCGTCCCTTATCCTTGCCCCTCCCAGCTCCACTACAAAGACGATTGTACATTGCTTTGGCCGCTCCCTCTCAACTACGGAGACGAGTTTAACGCGGTTTCCACCCCTCCCTCTCAACCGCACCAGTGCATGCTTGCCGCGCCACAACGCCAACGCTGGACCCGTGAATCGTGAGCACCCAGCTATGACTTACCGCACTCGTGCAAAATAATAAAACACGGTAAATATATTACTTACACGTGCGTTTTGTTTTGCAAGCGGCGCGAAAAAAATTAAAAAGGGAATGCAACACGAGGACTTCCCAGGAGGTCACCCATCCTAGTACTACTCTCGCCCAAGCACGCTTAACTTCGGAGTTCTGATGGGATCCGGTGCTTTAGTGCTGGTATGATCGCATCCGACATGTTACCCCGGTCTTCGTCCCTTATCCTTGCCCCTCCCAGCTCCACTACAAAGACGATTGCACATTGCTTTGCCCGCTCCCTCTCAACTACGGAGACGAGTTTAACGCGGTTTCCACCCCTCCCTCTCAACCGCACCAGTGCACGCTTGCCGCGCCACAACGCCGACGCTGGACCCGTGAATCGTGAGCACCCAGCTATGACTTACCGCACTCGTGCAAAATAATAAAACACGGTAAATATATTACTTACACGTGCGTTTTGTTTTGCAAGCGGCGCGAAAAAAATTAAAAAGGGAATGCAACACGAGGACTTCCCAGGAGGTCACCCATCCTAGTACTACTCTCGCCCAAACACGCTTAACTTCGGAGTTCTGATGGGATCCGGTGCTTTAGTGCTGGTATGATCGCATCCGACATGTTACCCCGGTCTTCGTCCCTTATCCTTGCCCCTCCCAGCTCCACTACAAAGACGATTGTACATTGCTTTGACCGCTCCCTCTCAACTACGAAGACGAGTTTAACACGGTTTCCGCCCCTCCCTCTCAACCGCACCAGTGCACGCTTGCCGCGCCACAACGCCGACGCTGGACCCGTGAATTGTGAGCACCCAGCTATGACTTACCGCACTCGTGCAAAATAATAAAACACGGTAAATATATTACTTACACGTGCGTTTTGTTTTGCAAGCGGTGCGAAAAAAATTA
>NW_025228543.1:42262-43107 GCF_018294505.1 Triticum aestivum | reverse complement strand
ACTTACCGCACTCGTGCAAAATAATAAAACATGGTAAATATATTACTTACACGTGCGTTTTGTTTTGCAAGCGGCGCGAAAAAAATTAAAAAGGGAATGCAACACGAGGACTTCCCAGGAGGTCACCCATCCTAGTACTACTCTCGCCCAAGCACGCTTAACTTCGGAGTTCTGATGGGATCCGGTGCTTTAGTGCTGGTATGATCGCATCCGACATGTTATCCCGGTCTTCGTCCCTTATCCTTGCCCCTCCCAGCTCCACTACAAAGACGATTGTACATTGCTTTGGCCGCTCCCTCTCAACTACGGAGACGAGTTTAACGCGGTTTCCACCCCTCCCTCTCAACCGCACCAGTGCACGCTTGCCGCGCCACAACGCCGATGCTGGACCCGTGAATCGTGAGCACCCAGCTATGACTTACCGCACTTGTGCAAAATAATAAAACACGGTAAATATATTACTTACACGTGCGTTTTGTTTTGCAAGCGGCGCGAAAAAAATTTAAAAGGGAATGCAACACGAGGACTTCCCAAGAGGTCACCCATCCTAGTACTACTCTCGCCCAAGCACGCTTAACTTCGGAGTTCTGACGGGATCCGGTGCTTTAGTGCTGGTATGATCGCATCCGACATGTTACCCCGGTCTTCGTCCCTTATCCTTGCCCCTCCCAGCTCCCCTACAAAGACAATTGTACATTGCTTTGGCTGCTCCCTCTCAACTACGGAGACGAGTTTAACGCGGTTTCCACCCCTCCCTCTCAACCGCACCAGTGCACGCTTGCCGCGCCACAACGCCGACGCTGGACCAGTGAATCGTGAGCACCCAGCTATGACTTACCGCACTC
>NW_025228543.1:35456-41270 GCF_018294505.1 Triticum aestivum | reverse complement strand
CCCCTCCCAGCTCCACTACAAAGACGATTGTACATTGCTTTGGCCGCTCCCTCTCAACTACGGAGACGAGTTTAACGCGGTTTCCACCCCTCCCTCTCAACCGCACCAGTGCACGCTTGCCGCGCCACAACGTCGACGCTGGACCCGTGAATCGTGAGCACCCAGCTATGACTTACCGCACTCGTGCAAAATAATAAAACACGGTAAATATATTACTTACACGTGCGTTTTGTTTTGCAAGCGGCATGAAAAAAATTAAAAAGGGAATGCAACACGAGGACTTCCCAGGAGGTCACCCATCCTAGTACTACTCTCGCCCAAGCACGCTTAACTTCGGAGTTCTGATGGGATCCGGTGCTTTAGTGCTGGTATGATCGCATCCGACATGTTACCCCGGTCTTCGTCCCTTATCCTTGCCCCTCCCAGCTCCACTACAAAGACGATTGTACATTGCTTTGGCCGCTCCCTCTCAACTACGAAGACGAGTTTAATGCGGTTTCCACCCCTCCCTCTCAACCGCACTAGTGCACGCTTGCCGCGCCACCACGCTGACGCTGGACCCGTGAATTGTGAGCACCCAGCTATGACTTACCGCACTCGTGCAAAATAATAAAACACGGTAAATATATTACTTACACGTGCATTTTGTTTTGCAAGCGGCGCGAAAAAAATTAAAAAGGGAATGCAACACGAGGACTTCCCAAGAGGTCACCCATCCTAGTACTACTCTCGCCCAACCACGCTTAACTTCGGAGTTCTGATGGGATCCGGTGCTTTAGTGCTAGTATGATCGCATCCGACATGTTACCCCGGTCTTCGTCCCTTATCATTGCCCCTCCCAGCTCCACCACAAAGACGATTGTACATTGCTTTGGCCGCTCCCTCTCAACTACGGAGACGAGTTTAACGCGGTTTCCACCCCTCCCTCTCAACCGCACCAGTGCACGCTTGCCGCGCCACAACGCCGACGCTGGACCCGTGAATCGTGAGCACCCAGCTATGACTTACCGCACTCGTGCAAAATAATAAAACACGGTAAATATATTACTTACACGTGCGTTTTGTTTTGCAAGCGGCGCGAAAAAAATTAAAAAGGGAATGCAACACGAGGACTTCCCAGGAGGTCACCCATCCTAGTACTACTCTCGCCCAAGCACGCTTAACTTCGGAGTTCTGATGGGATCCGGTGCTTTAGTGCTGGTATGATCGCATCCGACATGTTACCCCGGTCTTCGTCCCTTATCCTTGCCCCTCCCAGCTCCAGTACAAAGACGATTGTACATTGCTTTGGCCGCTCCCTCTCAACTACGGAGACGAGTTTAACGCGGTTTCCACCCCTCCCTCTCAACCGCACCAGTGCACGCTTGCCGCGCCACAACGCCGACGCTGGACCCATGAATCGGGAGCACCCAGCTATGACTTACCGCACTCGTGCAAAATAATAAAACACGGTAAATATATTACTTACACGTGCGTTTTGTTTTGCAAGCGGCGCGAAAAAAATTAAAAAGGGAATGCAACACGAGGACTTCCCAAGAAGTCACCCATCCTAGTACTACTCTCGCCCAAGCACGCTTAACTTCGGAGTTCTGATGGGATCCGGTGCTTTAGTGCTGGTATGATCGCATCCGACATGTTACCCCGGTCTTCGTCCCTTATCCTTGCCCCTCCCAGCTCCACCACAAAGACGATTGTACATTGCTTTGGCCGCTCCCTCTCAACTACGGAGACGAGTTTAACGCGGTTTCCACCCCTCCCTCTCAACCGCACCAGTGCACACTTGCCGCGCCACAACGCCGACGCTGGACCCGTGAATCGTGAGCACCCATCTATGACTTACCGCACTCGTGCAAAATAATAAAACACGGTAAATATATTACTTACACGTGCGTTTTGTTTTGCAAGCGGCGCGAAAAAAATTAAAAAGGGAATGCAACACGAGGACTTCCCAGGAGGTCAACCATCCTAGTACTACTCTCGCCCAAGCACGCTTAACTTCGGAGTTCTGATGGGATCCGGTGCTTTAGTGCTGGTATGATCGCATCCGACATGTTATCCCGGTCTTCGTCCCTTATCCTTGCCCCTCCCAGCTCCACTACAAAGACGATTGTACATTGCTTTGGCCGATCCCTCTCAACTACGGAGATGAGTTTAACGCGGTTTCCACCCCTCCCTCTCAACCGCGCCAGTGCACGCTTGCCGCGCCACAACGCCGACGCTGGACCCGTGAATCGTGAGCACCCAGCTATGACTTACCGCACTCGTGCAAAATAATAAAACACGGTAAATATATTACTTACACGTGCGTTTTGTTTTGCAAGCGGCGCGAAAAAAATTAAAAAGGGAATGCAACACGAGGACTTCCCAGGAGGTCACCCATCCTAGTACTACTCTCGCCCAAACACGCTTAACTTCGGAGTTCTGATCGGATCCGGTGCTTTAGTGCTGGTATGATCGCATCCGACATGTTACCCCGGTCTTCGTCCCTTATCCTTGCCCCTCCCAGCTCCACTACAAAGACGATTGTACATTGCTTTGGCCGCTCCCTCTCAACTACGGAGATGAGTTTAACGCGGTTTCCACCCCTCCCTCTCAACCGCACCAGTGCACGCTTGCCGCGCCACAACGCCGACGCTGGACCAGTGAATCGTGAGCACCCAGCTATGACTTACCGCACTCGTGCAAAATAATAAAACACGGCAAATATATTACTTACACGTGCGTTTTGTTTTGCAAGCGGCACGAAAAAAATTAAAAAGGGAATGCAACACGAGGACTTCCCAGGAGGTCACCCATCCTAGTACTACTCTCGCCCAAGCACGCTTAACTTCGGAGTTCTGATGGGATCCTTTGCTTTAGTGCTGGTATGATCGCATCCGACATGTTACCCCGGTCTTCGTCCCTTATCCTTGCCCCTCCCAGCTCCACCACAAAGACGATTGTACATTGCTTTGGCCGCTACCTCTCAACTACGGAGACGAGTTTAACGCGGTTTCCACCCCTCCCTCTCAACCGCACCAGTGCACGCTTGCCGCGCCACAACGCCGACGCTGGACCCGTGAATCGTGAGCACCCAGCTATGACTTACCGCACTCGTGCAAAATAATAAAACATGGTAAATATATTACTTACACGTGCGTTTTGTTTTGCAACCGGCGCGAAAAAAATTAAAAAGGGAATGCAACACGAGGACTTCCCAGGAGGTCACCCATCCTAGTACTACTCTCGCCCAAGCACGCTTAACTTCGAAGTTTTGATGGGATCTGGTGCTTTAGTGCTGGTATGATCGCATCCGACATGTTACCCCGGTCTTCGTCCCTTATCCTTGCCCCTCCCAGCTCCACTACAAAGACGATTGTACATTGCTTTGGCCGCTCCCTCTCAACTACGGAGACGAGTTTAACGCGGTTTCCACCCCTCCCTCTCAACCGCACCAGTGCACGCTTGCCGCGCCACAACGCCGACGCTGGACCCGTGAATCGTGAGCACCCAGCTATGACTTACCGCACTCGTGCAAAATAATAAAACACGGTAAATATATTACTTACACGTGCGTTTTGTTTTGCAAGCGGCGCGAAAAAAATTAAAAAGGGAATGCAACACGAGGACTTCCCAGGAGGTCACCCATCCTAGTACTACTCTCGCCCAAGCACGCTTAACTTCGGAGTTCTGATGGCATCCGGTGCTTTATTGCTGGTATGATCGCATCCGACATGTTACCCCGGTCTTCGTCCCTTATCCTTGCCCCTCCCAGCTCCACTACAAAGACGATTGTACATTGCTTTGGCCGCTCCCTCTCAACTACGGAGACGAGTTTAACGCGGTTTCCACCCCTCCCTCTCAACCGCACCAGTGCACGCTTGCCGCGCCACAACGCCGACGCTGGACCCGTGAATCGTGAGCACCCAGCTATGACTTACCGCACTCGTGCAAAATAATAAAACACGGTAAATATATTACTTACACGTGCGTTTTGTTTTGCAAGCGGCGCGAAAAAAATTAAAAAGGGAATGCAACACGAGGACTTCCCAGGAGGTCACCCATCCTAGTACTACTCTCGCCCAAGCACGCTTAACTTCGGAGTTCTGATGGATCCGGTGCTTTAGTGCTGGTATGATCGCATCCGACATGTTACCCCGGTCTTCGTCCCTTATCCTTGCCCCTCCCAGCTCCACTACAAAGACGATTGGACATTGCTTTGGCCGCTCCCTCTCAACTACGGAGACGAGTTTAATGCGGTTTCCACCCCTCCCTCTCAACCGCACTAGTGCACGCTTGCCGCGCCACAACGCCGACGCTGGACCCGTGAATCGTGAGCACCCAGCTATGACTTACCGCACTCGTGCAAAATAATAAAACACGGTAAATATATTACTTACACGTGCGTTTTGTTTTGCAAGCGGCGCGAAAAAAATTAAAAAGGGAATGCAACACGAGGACTTCCCAGGAGGTCACCCATCCTACTACTACTCTCGCCCAAGCACGCTTAACTTCGGAGTTCTGATGGGATCCGGTGCTTTAGTGCTGGTATGATCGCATCCAACATGTTACCCCGGTCTTCGTCCCTTATCCTTGCCCCTCCCAGCTCCACTACAAAGACGATTGTACATTGCTTTGGCCGCTCCCTCTCAACTACGGAGATGAGTTTAACGCGGTTTCCACCCCTCCCTCTCAACCGCACCAGTGCACGCTTGCCGCGCCACAACGCCGACGCTGGACCCGTGAATCGTGAGCACCCAGCTATGACTTACCGCACTCGTGCAAAATAATAAAACACGGTAAATATATTACTTACATGTGTGTTTTGTTTTGCAAGCGGCGCGAAAAAAATTAAAAAGGGAATGCAACACGAGGACTTCCCAGGAGGTCACCCATCCTAGTACTACTCTCGCCCAAGCACGTTTAACTTCGGAGTTCTGATGGGATCCGGTGCTTTAGTGCTGGTATGATCGCATCCGACATGTTACCCCGGTCTTCGTCCCTTATCCTTGCCCCTCCCAGCTCCACCACAAAGACGATTGTACATTGCTTTGGCCGCTCCCTCTCAACTACGGAGACGAGTTTAACGCGGTTTCCACCCCTCCCTCTCAACCGCACCAGTGCACGCTTGCCGCGCCACAACGCCGACGCTGGACCCGTGAATCGTGAGCACCCAGCTATGACTTACCGCACTCGTGCAAAATAATAAAACACGGTAAATATATTACTTACACGTGCGTTTTGTTTTGCAAGCGGCGCGAAAAAAATTAAAAAGGGAATGCAACACGAGGACTTCCCAAGAGGTCACCCATCCTAGTACTACTCTCGCCCAAGCACGCTTAACTTCGGAGTTCTGATCGGATCCGGTGCTTTAGTGCTGGTATGATCGCATCCGACATGTTACCCCGGTCTTCGTCCCTTATCCTTGCCCCTCCCAGCTCCACCACAAAGACGATTGTACATTGCATTGGCCGCTCCCTCTCAACTACGGAGACGAGTTTAACGCGGTTTCCACCCCTCCCTCTCAACCGCACCAGTGCACGCTTGCCGCGCCACAACACTGACGCTGGACCCGTGAATCGTGAGCACCCAGCTATGACTTACCGCACTCGTGCAAAATAATAAAACACGGTAAATATATTACTTACACGTGCGTTTTGTTTTGCAAGCGGCGCGAAAAAAATTAAAAAGGGAATGCAACACGAGGACCCATCCTAGTACTACTCTCGCCCAAGCACGCTTAACTTCGGAGTTCTGATGGGATCCGGTGCTTTAGTGCTGGTATGATCGCATTCGACAGTTATCCCGGTCTTCGTCCCTTATCCTTGCCCCTCC
>NW_025228543.1:21423-33604 GCF_018294505.1 Triticum aestivum | reverse complement strand
CCGACGCTGGACCAGTGAATCGTGAGCACCCAGCTATGACTTACCGCACTCGTGCAAAATAATAAAACACGGTAAATATATTACTTACACGTGCGTTTTGTTTTTCAAGCGGCGCGAAAAAAATTAAAAAGGGAATGCAACACGAGGACTTCCCAGGAGGTCACCCATCCTAGTACTACTCTCGCCCAAGCACGCTTAACTTCAGAGTTCTGATGGGATCCGGTGCTTTAGTGCTGGTATGATCGCATCCGACATGTTACCCCGGTCTTCGTCCCTTATCCTTGCCCCTCCCAGCTCCACTACAAATACGATTGTACATTGCTTTGGCCGCTCCCTCTCAACTACGAAGACGAGTTTAACACGGTTTCCACCCCTCCCTCTCAACCGCACCAGTGCACGCTTGCCGCGCCACAACGCCGACGCTGGACCCGTGAATTGTGAGCACCCAGCTATGACTTACCGCACTCGTGCAAAATAATAAAACACGGTAAATATATTACTTACACGTGCGTTTTGTTTTGCAAGCGGCGCGAAAAAAATTAAAAAGGGAATGCAACACGAGGACTTCCCAGGAGGTCACCCATCCTAGTACTACTCTCGCCCAAGCACGCTTAACTTCGGAGTTCTGATGGGATCCGATGCTTTAGTGCTGGTATGATCGCATCCGACATGTTACCCCGGTCTTCGTCCCTTATCCTTGCCCCTCCCAGCTCCACCACAAAGACGATTGTACATTGCTTTGGCCGCTCCCTCTCAACTACGGAGACGAGTTTAACGCGGTTTCCACCCCTCCCTCTCAACCGCACCAGTGCACGCTTGCCGCGCCACAACGCCGACGCTGGACCCGTGAATCGTGAGCACCCAGCTATGACTTACCGCACTCGTGCAAAATAATAAAACACGGTAAATATATTACTTACACGTGCGTTTTGTTTTGCAACCGGCGCGAAAAAAATTAAAAATGGAATGCAACACGAGGACTTCCCAGGAGGTCACCCATCCTAGTACTACTCTCGCCCAAGCACGCTTAACTTCGAAGTTCTGATGGGATCCGGTGCTTTAGTGCTGGTATGATCGCATCCGACATGTTACCCCGGTCTTCGTCCCTTATCCTTGCCCCTCCCAGCTCCACTACAAAGACGATTGTACATTGCTTTGGCCGCTCCCTCTCAACTACGGAGACGAGTTTAACGCGGTTTCCACCCCTCCCTCTCAACCGCACCAGTGCACGCTTGCCGCGCCACAACGCCGACGCTGGACCCGTGAATCGTGAGCACCCAGCTATGACTTACCGCACTCGTGCAAAATAATAAAACACGGTAAATATATTACTTACACGTGCGTTTTGTTTTGCAAGCGGCGCGAAAAAAATTAAAAAGGGAATGCAACACGAGGACTTCCCAGGAGGTCACCCATCCTAGTACTACTCTCGCCCAAGCACGCTTAACTTCGGAGTTCTGATGGGATCCGCTGCTTTAGTGCTGGTATGATCGCATCCGACATGTTACCCCGGTCTTCGTCCCTTATCCTTGCCCCTCCCAGCTCCACTACAAAGACGATTGCACATTGCTTTGGCCGCTCCCTCTCAACTACGGAGACGAGTTTAACGCGGTTTCCACCCCTCCCTCTCAACCGCACCAGTGCACGCTTGCCGCGCCACAACGCCGACGCTGGACCCGTGAATCGTGAGCACCCAGCTATGACTTACCGCACTCGTGCAAAATAATAAAACACGGTAAATATATTACTTACACGTGCGTTTTGTTTTGCAAGCGGCGCGAAAAAAATTAAAAAGGGAATGCAACACGAGGACTTCCCAGGAGGTCACCCATCCTAGTACTACTCTCGCCCAAGCACGCTTAACTTCGGAGTTCTGATGGCATCCGGTGCTTTATTGCTGGTATGATCGCATCCGACATGTTACCCCGGTCTTCGTCCCTTATCCTTGCCCCTCCCAGCTCCACTACAAAGACGATTGTACATTGCTTTGGCCGCTCCCTCTCAACTACGGAGACGAGTTTAACGCGGTTTCCACCCCTCCCTCTCAACCGCACCAGTGCACGCTTGCCGCGCCACAACGCCGACGCTGGACCCGTGAATCGTGAGCACCCAGCTATGACTTACCGCACTCGTGCAAAATAATAAAACACGGTAAATATATTACTTACACGTGCGTTTTGTTTTGCAAGCGGCGCGAAAAAAATTAAAAAGGGAATGCAACACGAGGACTTCCCAGGAGGTCACCCATCATAGTACTACTCTCGCCCAAGCACGCTTAACTTCGGAGTTCTGATGGGATCCGGTGCTTTAGTGCTGGTATGATCGCATCCGACATGTTACCCCGGTCTTCGTCCCTTATCCTTGCCCCTCCCAGCTCCACTACAAAGACGATTGTACATTGCTTTGGCCGCTCCCTCTCAACTACGGAGACGAGTTTAACGCGGTTTCCACCCCTCCCTCTCAACCGCACCAGTGCACGCTTGCCGCGCCACAACACCGACGCTGGACCCGTGAATCGTGAGCACCCAGCTATGACTTACCGCAGTCGTGCAAAATAATAAAACACGATAAATATATTACTTACACGTGCGTTTTGTTTTGCAAGCGGCGCGAAAAAAATTAAAAAGGGAATGCAACACGAGGACTTCCCAGGAGGTCACCCATCCTAGTACTACTCTCGCCCAAGCACGCTTAACTTCGGAGTTCTGATGGGATCCGGTGCTTTAGTGCTGGTATGATCGCATCCGACATGTTACCCCGGTCTTCGTCCCTTATCCTTGCCCCTTCCAGCTCCACTACAAAGACGATTGTACATTGCTTTGGCCGCTCCCTCTCAACTACGGAGACGAGTTTAACGCGGTTTCCACCCCTCCCTCTCAACCGCACCAGTGCACGCTTGCCGCGCCACAACGCCGACGCTGGACCCGTGAATCGTGAGCACCCAGCTATGACTTACCGCACTCGTGCAAAATAATAAAACACGGTAAATATATTACTTACACGTGCGTTTTGTTTTGCAAGCGGCGCGAAAAAAATTAAAAAGGGAATGCAACACGAGGACTTCCCAAGAGGTCACCCATCCTAGTACTACTCTCGCCCAAGCACGCTTAACTTCGGAGTTCTGATCGGATCCGGTGCTTTAGTGCTGGTATGATCGCATCCGACATGTTACCCCGGTCTTCGTCCCTTATCCTTGCCCCTCCCAGCTCCACCACAAAGACGATTGTACATTGCTTTGGCCGCTCCCTCTCAACTACGGAGACGAGTTTAACGCGGTTTCCACCCCTCCCTCTCAACCGCACCAGTGCACGCTTGCCGCACCACAACAACACCGACGCTGGACCCGGGAATCGTGAGCACCCAGCTATGACTTACCGCACTCGTGCAAAATAATAAAACACGGTAAATATATTACTTACACGTGCGTTTTGTTTTGCAAGCGGCGCGAAAAAAATTAAAAAGGGAATGCAACACGAGGACTTCCCAGGAGGTCACCCATCCTAGTACTACTCTCGCCCAAGCACGCTTAACTTCGGAGTTCTGATGGGATCCGGTGCTTTAGTGCTGGTATGATCGCATCCGACATGTTATCCCGGTCTTCGTCCCTTATCCTTGCCCCTCCCAGCTCCACTACAAAGACGATTGTACATTGCTTTGGCCGCTCCCTCTCAACTACGCAGACGAGTTTAACGCGGTTTCCACCCCTCCCTCTCAACCGCACCAGTGCACGCTTGCCACGCCACAACGCCGACGCTGGACCCGTGAATCGTGAGCACCCAGCTATGACTTACCGCACTCGTGCAAAATAATAAAACACGGTAAATATATTACTTACACGTGCATTTTGTTTTGCAAGCGGCGCGAAAAAAATTAAAAAGGGAATGCAACACGAGGACTTCCCAGGAGGTCACCCATCCTAGTACTACTCTCGCCCAAGCACGCTTAACTTCGGAGTTCTGATGGGATCCGGTGCTTTAGTGCTGGTATGATCGCATCCGACATGTTACCCCGGTCTTCGTCCCATATCCTTGCCCCTCCCAGCTCCACTACAAAGACGATTGCACATTGCTTTGGCCGCTCCCTCTCAACTACGGAGACGAGTTTAACGCGGTTTCCACCCCTCCCTCTCAACCGCACCAGTGCACGCTTGCCGCGCCACAACACCGACGCTGGACCCGTGAATCGTGAGCACCCAGCTATGACTTACCGCACTCGTGCAAAATAATAAAACACGGTAAATATATTACTTACACGTGCGTTTTGTTTTGCAAGCGGCGCGAAAAAAATTAAAAAGGGAATGCAACACGAGGACTTCCCAGGAGGTCACCCATCCTAGTACTACTCTCGCCCAAGCACGCTTAACTTCGGAGTTCTGATGGGATCCGGTGCTTTAGTGCTGGTATGATCGCATCCGACATGTTAGCCCGGTCTTCGTCCCTTATCCTTGCCCCTCCCAGCTCCACTACAAAGACGATTGTACATTGCTTTGGCCGCTCCCTCTCAACTACGGAGACGAGTTTAACGCGGTTTCCACCCCTCCCTCTCACCCGCACCAGTGCACGCTTGCCGCGCCACAACGCCGACGCTGGACCCGTGAATCGTGAGCACCCAGATATGACTTACCGCACTCGTGCAAAACAATAAAACACGGTAAATATATTACTTACACGTGCGTTTTGTTTTGCAAGCGGCGCGAAACAAATTAAAAAGGGAATGCAACACGAGGACTTCCCAGGAGGTCACCCATCCTAGTACTACTCTCGCCCAAGCCCGCTTAACTTCGGAGTTCTGATGGGATCCGGTGCTTTAGTGCTGGTATGATCGCATCCGACATGTTACCCCGGTCTTCGTCCCTTATCCTTGCCCCTCCCAGCTCCACTACAAAGACGATTGTACATTGCTTTGGCCGCTCCCTCTCAACTACGGAGACGAGTTTAACGCGGTTTCCACCCCTCCCTCTCAACCGCACCAGTGCACGCTTGCCGCGCCACAACGCCGACGCTGGACCAGTGAATCGTGAGCACCCAGCTATGACTTACCGCACTCGTGCAAAATAATAAAACACGGTAAATATATTACTTACACGTGCGTTTTGTTTTGCAAGCGGCGCGAAAAAAATTAAAAAGGGAATGCAACACGAGGACTTCCCAGGAGGTCACCCATCCTAGTACTACTCTCGCCCAAGCACGCTTAACTTCGGAGTTCTGATGGGATCCGGTGCTTTAGTGCTGGTATGATCGCATCCGACATGTTACCCCGGTCTTCGTCCCTTATCCTTGCCCCTCCCAGCTCCACTACAAAGACGATTGTACATTGCTTTGGCCGCTCCCTCTCAACTACGGAGACGAGTTTAACGCGGTTTCCACCCCTCCCTCTCAACCGCACCAGTGCACACTTGCCGCGCCACAACGCCGACGCTGGACCCGTGAATCGTGAGCACCCAGCTATGACTTACCGCACTCGTGCAAAATAATAAAACACGGTAAATATATTACTTACACGTGCGTTTTGTTTTGCAAGCAGCGCGAAACAAATTAAAAAGGGAATGCAACACGAGGACTTCCCAGGAGGTCACCCATCCTAGTACTACTCTCGCCCAAGCACGCTTAACTTCGGAGTTCTGATGGGATCCGGTGCTTTAGTGCTGGTATGATCGCATCCGACATGTTACCCCGGTCTTCGTCCCTTATCCTTGCCCCTCCCAGCTCCACTACAAAGACGATTGTACATTGCTTTGGCCGCTCCCTCTCAACTACGGAGACGAGTTTAACGCGGTTTCCACCCCTCCCTCTCAACCGCACCAGTGCACGCTTGCCGCGCCACAACACCGACGCTGGACCCGTGAATCGTGAGCACCCAGCTATGACTTACCGCACTCGTGCAAAATAATAAAACACGATAAATATATTACTTACACGTGCGTTTTGTTTTGCAAGCGGCGCGAAAAAAATTAAAAAGGGAATGCAACACGAGGACTTCCCAGGAGGTCACCCATCCTAGTACTACTCTCGCCCAAGCACGCTTAACTTCGGAGTTCTGATGGGATCCGGTGCTTTAGTGCTGGTATGATCGCATCCGACATGTTACCCCGGTCTTCGTCCCTTATCCTTGCCCCTCCCAGCTCCACTACAAAGACGATTGTACATTGCTTTGGCTGCTCCCTCTCAACTACGGAGACGAGTTTAACGCGGTTTCCACCCCTCCCTCTCAACCGCACCAGTGCACGCTTGCCGCGGCACAACGCCGACGCTGGACCCGTGAATCGTGAGCACCCAGCTATGACTTACCGCACTCGTGCAAAATAATAAAACACGGTAATATATTACTTACACGTGCGTTTTGTTTTGCAAGCGGCGCGAAAAAAATTAAAAAGGGAATGAAACACGGGGACTTCCCAGGAGGTCACCCATCCTAGTACTACTCTCGCCCAAGCACGCTTAACTTCGGAGTTCTGATGGGATCCGGTGCTTTAGTGCTGGTATGATCGCATCCGACATGTTACCCCGGTCTTCGTCCCTTATCCTTGCCCCTCCCAGCTCCACTACAAAGACGATTGTACATTGCTTTGGCCGCTCCCTCTCAACTACGGAGACGAGTTTAACGCGGTTTCCACCCCTCCCTCTCAACCGCACCAGTGCACGCTTGCCGCGCCACAACGCCGACGCTGGACCCGTGAATCGTGAGCACCCAGCTATGACTTACCGCACTCGTGCAAAATAATAAAACACGGTAAATATATTACTTACACGTGCGTTTTGTTTTGCAAGCGGCGCGAAAAAAATTAAAAAGGGAATGCAACACGAGGACTTCCCAGGAGGTCACCCATCCTAGTACTACTCTCGCCCAAGCACGTTTAACTTCGGAGTTCTGATGGGATCCGGTGCTTTAGTGCTGGTATGATCGCATCCGACATGTTACCCCGGTCTTCGTCCCTTATCCTTGCCCCTCCCAGCTCCACCACAAAGACGATTGTACATTGCTTTGGCCGCTCCCTCTCAACTACGGAGACGAGTTTAACGCGGTTTCCACCCCTCCCTCTCAACCGCACCACTGCACGCTTGCCGCGCCACAACGCCGACGCTGGACCCGTGAATCGTGAGCACCCAGCTATGACTTACCGCACTCGTGCAAAATAATAAAACACGGTAAATATATTACTTACACGTGCGTTTTGTTTTGCAAGCGGCGCGAAAAAAATTAAAAAGGGAATGCAACACGAGGACTTCCCAGGAGGTCACCCATCCTACTACTACTCTCGCCCAAGCACGCTTAACTTCGGAGTTCTGATGGGATCCGGTGCTTTAGTGCTGGTATGATCGCATCCAACATGTTACCCCGGTCTTCGTCCCTTATCCTTGCCCCTCCCAGCTCCACTACAAAGACGATTGTACATTGCTTTGGCCGCTCCCTCTCAACTACGGAGATGAGTTTAACGCGGTTTCCACCCCTCCCTCTCAACCGCACCAGTGCACGCTTGCCGCGCCACAACGCCGACGCTGGACCCGTGAATCGTGAGCACCCAGCTATGACTTACCGCACTCGTGCAAAATAATAAAACACGGTAAATATATTACTTACATGTGTGTTTTGTTTTGCAAGCGGCGCGAAAAAAATTAAAAAGGGAATGCAACACGAGGACTTCCCAGGAGGTCACCCATCCTAGTACTACTCTCGCCCAAGCACGTTTAACTTCGGAGTTCTGATGGGATCCGGTGCTTTAGTGCTGGTATGATCGCATCCGACATGTTACCCCGGTCTTCGTCCCTTATCCTTGCCCCTCCCAGCTCCACCACAAAGACGATTGTACATTGCTTTGGCCGCTCCCTCTCAACTACGGAGACGAGTTTAACGCGGTTTCCACCCCTCCCTCTCAACCGCACCAGTGCACGCTTGCCGCGCCACAACGCCGACGCTGGACCCGTGAATCGTGAGCACCCAGCTATGACTTACCGCACTCGTGCAAAATAATAAAACACGGTAAATATATTACTTACACGTGCGTTTTGTTTTGCAAGCGGCGCGAAAAATATTAAAAAGGGAATGCAACACGAGGACTTCCCAGGAGGTCACCCATCCTAGTACTACTCTCGCCCAAGCACGCTTAACTTCGGAGTTCTGATGGGATCCGGTGCTTTAGTGCTGGTATGATCGCATCCGACATGTTACCCCGGTCTTCGTCCCTTATCCTTGCCCCTCCCAGCTCCACTACAAAGACGATTGTACATTGCTTTGGCCGCTCCCTCTCAACTACGGAGACGAGTTTAACGCGGTTTCCACCCCTCCCTGTCAACCGCACCAGTGCATGCTTGCCGCGCCACAACGCCGACGCTGGACCCGTGAATCGTGAGCACCCAGCTATGACTTACCGCACTCGTGCAAAATAATAAAACATGATAAATATATTACTTACACGTGCGTTTTGTTTTGCAAGCGGCGCGAAAAAAATTAAAAAGGGAATGCAACACGAGGACTTCCCAGGAGGTCACCCATCCTAGTACTATTCTTGCCCAAGCACGCTTAACTTCGGAGTTCTGATGGGATCCGATGCTTTAGTGCTGGTATGATCGCATCCGACATGTTACCCCGGTCTTCGTCCCTTATCCTTGCCCCTCCCAGCTCCACTACAAAGACGATTGTACATTGCTTTGGCCGCTCCCTCTCAACTACGGATACGAGTTTAACGCGGTTTCCACCCCTCCCTCTCAACCGCACCAGTGCACGCTTGCCGCGCCACAACGCCGACGCTGGACCCGTGAATCGTGAGCACCCAGCTATGACTTACCGCACTCGTGCAAAATAATAAAACACGGTAAATATATTACTTACACGTGCGTTTTGTTTTGCAAGCGGCGCGAAAAAAATTAAAAAGGGAATGCAACACGAGGACTTCCCAGGAGGTCACCCATCCTAGTACTACTCTCGCCCAAGCACGCTTAACTTCGGAGTTCTGATGGGATCCGGTGCTTTAGTGCTGGTATGATCGCATCCAACATGTTACCCCGGTCTTCGTCCCTTATCCTTGCCCCTTCCAGCTCCACTACAAAGACGATTGTACATTGCTTTGGCCGCTCCCTCTCAACTACGGAGACGAGTTTAACGCGGTTTCCACCCCTCCCTCTCAACCGCACCAGTGCACGCTTGCCGCGCCACAACGCCGACGCTGGACCCGTGAATCGTGAGCACCCACCTCTGACTTACCGCACTCGTGCAAAATAATGAAACATGATAAATATATTACTTACACGTGCGTTTTGTTTTGCAAGCGGCGCGGAAAAAATTAAAAAGGGAATGCAACACGAGGACTTCCCAGGAGGTCACCCATCCTAGTACTACTCTCGCCCAAGCACGCTTAACTTCGGAGTTCTGATGGGATCCGGTGCTTTAGTGCTGGTATGATCGCATACAACATGTTACCCCGGTCTTCGTCCCTTATCCTTGCCCCTCCCAGCTCCACTACAA
Organism: Triticum aestivum; assembly: GCF_018294505.1. Classification (NCBI taxonomy): domain Eukaryota; kingdom Viridiplantae; phylum Streptophyta; class Magnoliopsida; order Poales; family Poaceae; genus Triticum; species Triticum aestivum. Next base: position 24,145 of record NW_025228543.1, on the reverse strand, counting down.
AGACGATTGTACATTGCTTTGGCCGCTCCCTCTCAACTACGGAGACGAGTTTAACGCGGTTTCCACCCCTCCCTCTCAACCGCACCAGTGCACGCTTGCCGCGCCACAACGCCGACGCTGGACCCGTGAATCGTGAGCACCCAGCTATGACTTACCGCACTCGTGCAAAATAATAAAACATGGTAAATATATTACTTACACGTGCGTTTTGTTTTGCAAGCGGCGCGAAAAAAATTAAAAAGGGAATGCAACATGAGGACTTCCCAGGAGGTCACCCATCCTAGTACTACTCTCGCCCAAGCACGCTTAACTTCGGAGTTTTGATGGGATCCGGTGCTTTAGTGCTGGTATGATCGCATCCGACATGTTACCCCGGTCTTCGTCCCTTATCCTTGCCCCTCCCAGCTCCACTACAAAGACGATTGTACATTGCTTTGGCCGCTCCCTCTCAACTCCGGAGACGAGTTTAACGCGGTTTCCACCCCTCCCTCTCAACCGCACCAGTGCACGCTTGCCGCGCCACAACGCCGACGCTGGACCCGTGAATCGTGAGCACCCAGCTATGACTTACCGCACTCGTGCAAAATAATAAAACACGGTAAATATATTACTTACACGTGCGTTTTGTTTTGCAAGTGGCGCGAAAAAAATTAAAAAGGGAATGCAACACGAGGACTTCCCAGGAGGTCACCCATCCTAGTACTACTCTCGCCCAAGCACGCTTAACTTCGGAGTTCTGATGGGATCCGGTGCTTTAGTGCTGGTATGATCGCATCCGACATGTTACCCCGGTCTTCGTCCCTTATCCTTGCCCCTCCCAGCTCCACTACAAAGACGATTGCACATTGCTTTGGCCGCTCCCTCTCAACTACGGAGACGAGTTTAATGCGGTTTCCACCCCTCCCTCTCAACCGCACCAGTGCACGCTTGCCGCGCCACAACGCCGACGCTGGACCCGTGAATCGTGAGCACCCAGCTATGACTTACCGCACTCGTGCAAAATAATAAAACACGGTAAATATATTACTTACACGTGCGTTTTGTTTTGCAAGCGGCGCGAAAAAAATTAAAAAGGGAATGCAACACGAGGACTTCCCAGGAGGTCACCCATCCTAGTACTACTCTCGCCCAAGCACGCTTAAATTCGGAGTTCTGATGGGATCCAGTGCTTTAGTGCTGGTATGATCGCATCCGACATGTTACCCCGGTCTTCGTCCCTTATCCTTGCCCCTCCCAGCTCCACTACAAAGACGATTGTACATTGCTTTGGCCGCTCCCTCTCAACTACGGAGACGAGTTTAACGCGGTTTCCACCCCTCCCTCTCAACCGCACCAGTGCACGCTTGCCGCGCCACAACGCCGACGCTGGACCCGTGAATCGTGAGCACCCAGCTATGACTTACCGCACTCGTGCAAAATAATAAAACACGGTAAATATATTACTTACACGTGCGTTTTGTTTTGCAAGCGGCGCGAAAAAAATAAAAAAGGGAATGCAACACGAGGACTTCCCAGGAGGTCACCCATCCTAGTACTACTCTCGCCCAAGCACGCTTAACTTCGGAGTTCTGATGGGATCCGGTGCTTTAGTGCTGGTATGATCGCATCCGACATGTTACCCCGGTCTTCGTCCCTTATCCTTGCCCCTCCCAGCTCCACTACAAAGACGATTGTACATTGCTTTGGCCGCTCCCTCTCAACTACGGAGACGAGTTTAACGCGGTTTCCACCCCTCCCTCTCAACCACACCAGTGCACGCTTGCCGCGCCACAACGCCGACGCTGGACCCGTAAATCGTGAGCACCCAGCTATGACTTACCGCACTCGTGCAAAATAATAAAACACGGTAAATATATTACTTACACGTGCGTTTTGTTTTGCAAGCGGCGCGAAAAAAATTAAAAAGAGAATGCAACACGAGGACTTCCCAGGAGGTCACCCATCCTAGTACTACTCTCGCCCAAGCACGCTTAACTTCGGAGTTCTGATGGGATCCGATGCTTTAGTGCTGGTATGATCGCATCCGACATGTTACCCCGGTCTTTGTCCCTTATCCTTGCCCCTCCCAGCTCCACTACAAAGACGATTGTACATTGCTTTGGCCGCTCCCTCTCAACTACGGAGACGAGTTTAACGCGGTTTCCACCCCTCCCTCTCAACCGCACCAGTGCACGCTTGCCGCGCCACAACGCCGACGCTGGACCCGTGAATCGTGAGCACCCAGCTATGACTTACCGCACTCGTGCAAAATAATAAAACACGGTAAATATATTACTTACACGTGCGTTTTGTTTTGCAAGCGGCGCGAAAAAAATTAAAAAGGGAATGCAACACGAGGACTTCCCAGGAGGTCACCCATCCTAGTACTACTCTCGACCAAGCACGATTAACTTCGGAGTTCTGATGGGATCCGGTGCTTTAGTGCTGGTATGATCGCATCCAACATGTTACCCCAGTCTTCGTCCCTTATCCTTGCCCCTCCCAGCTCCACTACAAAGACGATTGTACATTGCTTTGGCCGCTCCCTCTCAACTACGGAGACGAGTTTAACGCGGTTTCCACCCCTCCCTCTCAACCGCACCAGTGCACGCTTGCCGCGCCACAACGCCGACGCTGGACCCGTGAATCGTGAGCACCCAGCTATGACTTATCGCACTCGTGCAAAATAATAAAACACGGTAAATATATTACTTACACGTGCGTTTTGTTTTGCAAGCGGCGC
>NW_025228543.1:14310-20986 GCF_018294505.1 Triticum aestivum | reverse complement strand
ACATTGCTTTGGCCGCTCCCTCTCAACTACGGAGACGAGTTTAACGCGGTTTCCACCCCTCCCTCTCAACCGCACCAGTGCACGCTTGCCGCGCCACAACGCCGACGCTGGATCCGTGAATCGTGAGCACCCAGCTATGACTTACCGCACTCGTGCAAAATAATAAAACACGGTAAATATATTACTTACACGTGCGTTTTGTTTTGCAAGCGGCGCGAAAAAAAGTAAAAAGGGAATTCAACACGAGGACTTCCCAGGAGGTCACCCATCCTAGTACTACTCTCGCCCAAGCACGCTTAACTTCGGAGTTCTGATGGGATCCGGTGCTTTAGTGCTGGTATGATCACATCCGACATGTTACCCCGGTCTTCGTCCCTTATCCTTGCCCCTCCCAGCTCCACTACAAAGACGATTGTACATTGCTTTGGCCGCTCCCTCTCAACTACGGAGACGAGTTTAACGCGGTTTCCACACCTCCCTCTCAACCGCACCAGTGCACGCTTGCCGCGCCACAACGCCGACGCTGGACCCGTGAATCGTGAGCACCCAGCTATGACTTACCGCACTCGTGCAAAATAATAAAACACGGTAAATATATTACTTACACATGTGTTTTGTTTTGCAAGCGGCGCGAAAAAAATTAAAAAGGGAATGCAACACGAGGACTTCCCAGGAGGTCACCCATCCTAGTACTACTCTCGCCCAAGCACGCTTAACTTCGGAGTTCTGATGGGATCCGGTGCTTTAGTGCTGGTATGATCGCATCCGACATGTTACCCCGGTCTTCGTCCCTTATCCTTGCCCCTCCCAGCTCCACTACAAAGACGATTGTACATTGCTTTGGCCGCTCCCTCTCAACTACGGAGACGAGTTTAACGCGGTTTCCACCCCTCCCTCTCAACCGCACCAGTGCACGCTTGCCGCGCCACAACGCCGACGCTGGACCCGTGAATCGTGAGCACCCAGCTATGACTTACCGCACTCGTGCAAAATAATAAAACACGGTAAATATATTACTTACACGTGCCTTTTGTTTTGCAAGCGGCGCGAAAAAAATTAAAAAGGGAATGCAACACGAGGACTTCCCAGGAGGTCACCCATCCTAGTACTACTCTCGCCCAAGCATGCTTAACTTCGGAGTTCTGATGGGATCCGATGCTTTAGTGCTGGTATGATCGCATCCGACATGTTACCCCGGTCTTCTTCCCTTATCCTTGCCCCTCCCAGCTCCACTACAAAGACGATTGTACATTGCTTTGGCCGCTCCATCTCAACTACGGAGACGAGTTTAACGCGGTTTCCACCCCTCCCTCTCAACCGCACCAGTGCACGCTTGCCGCGCCACAACGCCGACGCTGGACCCGTGAATCGTGAGCACCCAGCTATGACTTACCGCACTCGTGCAAAATAATAAAACACGGTAAATATATTACTTACACGTGCGTTTTGTTTTGCAAGCGGCGCGAAAAAAATTAAAAAGGGAATGCAACACGAGGACTTCCCAGGAGGTCACCCATCCTAGTACTACTCTCGCCCAAGCACGCTTAACTTCGGAGTTCTGATGGGATCCGGTACTTTAGTGCTGGTATGATCGCATCCGACATGTTACCCCGGTCTTCGTCCCTTATCCTTGCCCCTCCCAGCTCCACTACAAAGACGATTGCACATTGCTTTGGCCGCTCCCTCTCAACTACGGAGACGAGTTTAACGCGGTTTCCACCCCTCCCTCTCAACCGCACCAGTGCACGCTTGCCGCGCCACAACGCCGACGCTGGACCCGTGAATCGTGAGCACCCAGCTATGACTTACCGCACTCGTGCAAAATAATAAAACACGGTAAATATATTACTTACACGTGCGTTTTGTTTTGCAAGCGGCGCGAAAAAAATTAAAAAGGGAATGCAACACGAGGACTTCCCAGGAGGTCACCCATCCTAGTACTACTCTCGCCCAAGCACGCTTAACTTCGGAGTTCTGATGGGATCCGGTGCTTTAGTGCTGGTATGATCCAATCCGACATGTTACCCCGGTCTTCGTCCCTTATCCTTGCCCCTCCCAGCTCCACTACAAAGACGATTGCACATTGCTTTGGCCGCTCCCTCTCAACTACGGAGACGAGTTTAACGCGGTTTCCACCCCTCCCTCTCAACCGCACCAGTGCACGCTTGCCGCGCCACAACGCCGACGCTGGACCCGTGAATCGTGAGCACCCAGCTATGACTTACCGCACTCGTGCAAAATAATAAAACACGGTAAATATATTACTTACACGTGCGTTTTGTTTTGCAAGCGGCGCGAAAAAAATTAAAAAGGGAATGCAACACGAGGACTTCCCAGGAGGTCACCCATCCTAGTACTACTCTCGCCCAAGCACGCTTAACTTCGGAGTTCTGATTGCATCTGGTGCTTTAGTGCTGGTATGATCACATCCAACATGTTACCCCGGTCTTCGTCCCTTATCCTTGCCCCTCCCAGCTCCACTACAAAGACGATTGTACATTGCTTTGGCCGCTCCCTCTCAACTACGGAGACGAGTTTAACGCGGTTTCCACCCCTCCCTCTCAACCGCACCAGTGCATGCTTGCCGCGCCACAACGCCAACGCTGGACCCGTGAATCGTGAGCACCCAGCTATGACTTACCGCACTCGTGCAAAATAATAAAACACGGTAAATATATTACTTACACGTGCGTTTTGTTTTGCAAGCGGCGCGAAAAAAATTAAAAAGGGAATGCAACACGAGGACTTCCCAGGAGGTCACCCATCCTAGTACTACTCTCGCCCAAGCACGCTTAACTTCGGAGTTCTGATGGGATCCGGTGCTTTAGTGCTGGTATGATCGCATCCGACATGTTACCCCGGTCTTCGTCCCTTATCCTTGCCCCTCCCAGCTCCACTACAAAGACGATTGTACATTGCTTTGGCCGCTCCCTCTCAACTACGGAGACGAGTTTAACGCGGTTTCCACCCCTCCCTCTCAACCGCACCAGTGCACGCTTGCCGCGCCACAACGCCGACGCTTGCCCCGTGAATCGTGAGCACCCAGCTATGACTTACCGCACTCGTGCAAAATAATAAAACACGGTAAATATATTACTTACACGTGCGTTTTGTTTCGCAAGCGGCGCGAAAAAAATTAAAAAGGGAATGCAACACGAGGACTTCCCAGGAGGTCACCCATCCTAGTACTACTCTCACCCAAGCACGCTTAACTTCGGAGTTCTGATGGGATCCGGTGCTTTAGTGCTGGTATGATCGCATCCGACATGTTACCCCGGTCTTCGTCCCTTATCCTTGCCCCTCCCAGCTCCACTACAAAGACGATTGTACATTGCTTTGGCCGCTCCCTCTCAACTACGGAGACGAGTTTAACGCGGTTTCCACCCCTCCCTCTCAACCGCACCAGTGCACGCTTGCCGCGCCACAACGCCGACGCTGGACCCGTGAATCGTGAGCACCCAGCTATGACTTACCGCACTCGTGCAAAATAATAAAACACGGTAAATATATTACTTACACGTGCGTTTTGTTTTGCAAGCGGCGCGAAAAAAATTAAAAAGGGAATGCAACACGAGGACTTCCCAGGAGGTCACCCATCCTAGTACTACTCTCGCCCAAGCACCCTTAACTTCGGAGTTCTGATGGGATCCGGTGCTTTAGTGCTGGTATGATCGCATCCAACATGTTACCCCGGTCTTCGTCCCTTATCCTTGCCCCTCCCAGCTCCACTACAAAGACGATTGTACATTGCTTTGGCCGCTCCCTCTCAACTACGGAGACGAGTTTAACGCGGTTTCCACCCCTCCCTCTCAACCGCACCAGTGCACGCTTGCCGCGCCACAACGCCGACACTGGACCCGTGAATCGTGAGCACCCAGCTATGACTTACCGCACTCGTGCAAAATAATAAAACACGGTAAATATATTACTTACACGTGCGTTTTGTTTTGCAAGCGGCGCGAAAAATATTAAAAAGGCAATGCAACACGAGGACTTCCCAGGAGGTCACCCATCCTAGTACTACTCTCACCCAAGCACGCTTAACTTCGGAGTTCTGATGGGATCCGGTGCTTTAGTGCTGGTATGATCGCATCCGACATGTTACCCCGGTCTTCGTCCCTTATCCTTGCCCCTCCCAGCTCCACTACAAAGACGATTGTACATTGCTTTGGCCGCTCCCTCTCAACTACGGAGACGAGTTTAACGCGGTTTCCACCCCTCCCTCTCAACCGCACCAGTGCACGCTTGCCGCGCCACAACGCCGACGCTGGACCCGTGAATCGTGAGCACCCAGCTATGACTTACCGCACTCGTGCAAAATAATAAAACACGGTAAATATATTACTTACACGTACGTTTTGTTTTGCAAGCGGCGCGAAAAAAATTAAAAAGGGAATGCAACACGAGGACTTCCCAGGAGGTCACCCATCCTAGTACTACTCTCGCCCAAGCACGCTTAACTTCAGAGTTCTGATGGGATCCGGTGCTTTAGTGCTGGTATGATCGCATCCGACATGTTACCCCGGTCTTCGTCCCTTATCCTTGCCCCTCCCAGCTCCACTACAAAGACGATTGCACATTGCTTTGGCCGCTCCCTCTCAACTACGGAGACGAGTTTAACGTGGTTTCCACCCCTCCCTCTCAACCGCACCAGTGCACGCTTGCCGCGCCACAACGCCGACGCTGGACCCGTGAATCGTGAGCACCCAGCTATGACTTACCGCACTCGTGCAAAATAATAAAACACGGTAAATATATTACTTACACGTGCGTTTTGTTTTGCAAGCGGCGCGAAAAAAATTAAAAAGGGAATGCAACACGAGGACTTCCCAGGAGGTCACCCATCCTAGTACTACTCTCGCCCAAGCACGCTTAAATTCGGAGTTCTGATGGGATCCAGTGCTTTAGTGCTGGTATGATCGCATCCGACATGTTACCCCGGTCTTCGTCCCTTATCCTTGCCCCTCCCAGCTCCACTACAAAGACGATTGTACATTGCTTTGGCCGCTCCCTCTCAACTACGGAGACGAGTTTAACGCGGTTTCCACCCCTCCCTCTCAACCGCACCAGTGCACGCTTGCCGCGCCACAACGCCGACGCTGGACCCGTGAATCGTGAGCACCCAGCTATGACTTACCGCACTCGTGCAAAATAATAAAACACGGTAAATATATTACTTACACGTGCGTTTTGTTTTGCAAGCGGCGCGAAAAAAATAAAAAAGGGAATGCAACACGAGGACTTCCCAGGAGGTCACCCATCCTAGTACTACTCTCGCCCAAGCACGCTTAACTTCGGAGTTCTGATGGGATCCGGTGCTTTAGTGCTGGTATGATCGCATCCGACATGTTACCCCGGTCTTCGTCCCTTATCCTTGCCCCTCCCAGCTCCACTACAAAGACGATTGTACATTGCTTTGGCCGCTCCCTCTCAACTACGGAGACGAGTTTAACGCGGTTTCCACCCCTCCCTGTCAACCGCACCAGTGCATGCTTGCCGCGCCACAACGCCGACGCTGGACCCGTGAATCGTGAGCACCCAGCTATGACTTACCGCACTCGTGCAAAATAATAAAACATGATAAATATATTACTTACACGTGCGTTTTGTTTTGCAAGCGGCGCGAAAAAAATTAAAAAGGGAATGCAACACGAGGACTTCCCAGGAGGTCACCCATCCTAGTACTATTCTTGCCCAAGCACGCTTAACTTCGGAGTTCTGATGGGATCCGATGCTTTAGTGCTGGTATGATCGCATCCGACATGTTACCCCGGTCTTCGTCCCTTATCCTTGCCCCTCCCAGCTCCACTACAAAGACGATTGTACATTGCTTTGGCCGCTCCCTCTCAACTACGGATACGAGTTTAACGCGGTTTCCACCCCTCCCTCTCAACCGCACCAGTGCACGCTTGCCGCGCCACAACGCCGACGCTGGACCCGTGAATCGTGAGCACCCAGCTATGACTTACCGCACTCGTGCAAAATAATAAAACACGGTAAATATATTACTTACACGTGCGTTTTGTTTTGCAAGCGGCGCGAAAAAAATTAAAAAGGGAATGCAACACGAGGACTTCCCAGGAGGTCACCCATCCTAGTACTACTCTCGCCCAAGCACGCTTAACTTCGGAGTTCTGATGGGATCCGGTGCTTTAGTGCTGGTATGATCGCATCCGACATGTTACCCCGGTCTTCGTCCCTTATCCTTGCCCGTCCCAGCTCCACTACAAAGACGATTGCACATTGCTTTGGCCGCTCCCTATCAACTACGGAGACGAGTTTAACGCGGTTTCCACCCCTCCCTCTCAACCGCACCAGTGCACGCTTGCCGCGCCACAACGCCGACGCTGGGCCCGTGAATCGTGAGCACCCAGCTATGACTTACCGCACTCGTGCAAAATAATAAAACACGGTAAATATATTACTTACACGTGCGTTTTGTTTTGCAAGCGGCGCGAAAAAAATTAAAAAGGGAATGCAACACGAGGACTTCCCAGGAGGTCACCCATCCTAGTACTACTCTCACCCAAGCACGCTTAACTTCGGAGTTCTGATGGGATCCGGTGCTTTAGTGCTGGTATGATCGCATCCGACATGTTACCCCGGTCTTCGTCCCTTATCCTTGCCCCTCCCAGCTCCACTACAAAGACGATTGCACATTGCTTTGGCCGCTCCC
>NW_025228543.1:13593-14300 GCF_018294505.1 Triticum aestivum | reverse complement strand
ACGTGCGTTTTGTTTTGCAAGCAGGACGAAAAAAATTAAAAAGGGAATGCAACACGAGGACTTCCCAGGAGGTCACCCATCCTAGTACTACTCTCGCCCAAGCACGCTTAACTTCGGAGTTCTGATGGGATCCGGTGCTTTAGTGCTGGTATGATCGCATCCGACATGTTACCCCGGTCTTCGTCCCTTATCCTTGCCCCTCCCAGCTCACATTGCTTTGGCCGCTCCCTCTCAACTACGGAGACGAGTTTAACGCGGTTTCCACCCCTCCCTCTCAACCGCACCAGTGCACGCTTGCCGCGCCACAACGCCGACGCTGGACCCGTGAATCGTGAGCACCCAGCTATGACTTACCGCACTCGTGCAAAATAAAAAAACACGGTAAATATATTACTTACACGTGCGTTTTGTTTTGCAAGCGGCGCGAAAAAAATTAAAAAGGGAATGCAACACGAGGACTTCCCAGGAGGTCACCCATCCTAGTACTACTCTCGCCCAAGCACGCTTAACTTCGGAGTTCTGATGGGATCCGGTGCTTTAGTGCTGGTATGATCGCATCCGACATGTTACCCCGGTCTCCGTCCCTTATCCTTGCCCCTCCCAGCTCCACTACAAAGACGATTGTACATTGCTTTGGCCGCTCCCTCTCAACTACGGAGACGAGTTTAACGCGGTTTCCACCCCTCCCTCTCAACCGCACCAGTGCA
>NW_025228543.1:7512-13218 GCF_018294505.1 Triticum aestivum | reverse complement strand
TTCCCAGGAGGTCACCCATCCTAGTACTACTCTCGCCCAAGCACGCTTAACTTCGGAGTTCTGATGGGATCCGGTGCTTTAGTGCTGGTATGATCGCATCCGACATGTTACCCCGGTCTTCGTCCCTTATCCTTGCCCCTCCCAGCTCCACTACAAAGACGATTGTACATTGCTTTGGCCGCTCCCTCTCAACTACGGAGACGAGTTTAACGCGGTTTCCACCCCTCCCTCTCAACCGCACCAGTGCACGCTTGCCGCGCCACAACGCCGACGCTGGACCCGTGAATCGTGAGCACCCAGCTATGACTTACCGCACTCGTGCAAAATAATAAAACACGGTAAATATATTACTTACACGTGCGTTTTATTTTGCAAGCGGCGCGAAACAAATTAAAAAGGGAATGCAACACGAGGACTTCCCAAGAGGTCACCCATCCTAGTGCTACTCTCGCCCAAGCACGCTTAACTTCGGAGTTCTGATGGGATCCGGTGCTTTAGTGCTGGTATGATCGCATCCGACATGTTACCCCGGTCTTCGTCCCTTATCCTTGCCCCTCCCAGCTCCACTACAAAGACGATTGTACATTGCTTTGGCTGCTCCCTCTCAACTACGGAGACGAGTTTAACGCGGTTTCCACCCCTCCCTCTCAACCGCACCAGTGCACGCTTGCCGCGCCACAACGCCGACGCTGGACCCGTGAATCGTGAGCACCCAGCTATGACTTACCGCACTCGTGCAAAATAATAAAACATGGTAAATATATTACTTACACGTGCGTTTTGTTTTGCAAGCGGCGCGAAAAAAATTAAAAAGGGAATGCAACACGAGGACTTCCGAGGAGGTCACCCATCCTAGTGCTACTCTCGCCCAAGCACGCTTAACTTCGGAGTTCTGATGGGATCCGGTGCTTTAGTGCTGGTATGATCGCATCCGACATGTTACCCCGGTCTTCGTCCCTTATCCTTGCCCCTCCCAGCTCCACTACAAAGACGATTGTACATTGCTTTGGCCGCTCCCTCTCAACTACGGAGACGAGTTTAACGCGGTTTCCACCCCTCCCTCTCAACCGCACCAGTGCACGCTTGCCGCGCCACAACGCCGACGCTGGACCCGTGAATCGTGAGCACCCAGCTATGACTTACCGCACTCGTGCAAAATAATAAAACACGGTAAATATATTACTTACACGTGCGTTTTGTTTTGCAAGCGGCGCGAAACAAATTAAAAAGGGAATACAACACGAGGACTTACCAGGAGGTCACCCATCCTAGTACTACTCTCGCCCAAGCACGCTTAACTTCGGAGTTCTGATGGGATCCGGTGCTTTAGTGCTGGTATGATCGCATCCGACATGTTACCCCGGTCTTCGTCCCTTATCCTTGCCCCTCCCAGCTCCACTACAAAGACGATTGTACATTGCTTTGGCCGCTCCCTCTCAACTACGGAGACGAGTTTAACGCGGTTTCCACCCCTCCCTGTCAACCGCACCAGTGCATGCTTGCCGCGCCACAACGCCGACGCTGGACCCGTGAATCGTGAGCACCCAGCTATGACTTACCGCACTCGTGCAAAATAATAAAACATGATAAATATATTACTTACACGTGCGTTTTGTTTTGCAAGCGGCGCGAAAAAAATTAAAAAGGGAATGCAACACGAGGACTTCCCAGGAGGTCACCCATCCTAGTACTATTCTTGCCCAAGCACGCTTAACTTCGGAGTTCTGATGGGATCCGATGCTTTAGTGCTGGTATGATCGCATCCGACATGTTACCCCGGTCTTCGTCCCTTATCCTTGCCCCTCCCAGCTCCACTACAAAGACGATTGTACATTGCTTTGGCCGCTCCCTCTCAACTACGGATACGAGTTTAACGCGGTTTCCACCCCTCCCTCTCAACCGCACCAGTGCACGCTTGCCGCGCCACAACGCCGACGCTGGACCCGTGAATCGTGAGCACCCAGCTATGACTTACCGCACTCGTGCAAAATAATAAAACACGGTAAATATATTACTTACACGTGCGTTTTGTTTTGCAAGCGGCGCGAAAAAAATTAAAAAGGGAATGCAACACGAGGACTTCCCAGGAGGTCACCCATCCTAGTACTACTCTCGCCCAAGCACGCTTAACTTCGGAGTTCTGATGGGATCCGGTGCTTTAGTGCTGGTATGATCGCATCCGACATGTTACCCCGGTCTTCGTCCCTTATCCTTGCCCCTCTCAGCTCCACTACAAAGACGATTGCACATTGCTTTGGCCGCTCCCTCTCAACTACGGAGACGAGTTTAACGCGGTTTCCACCCCTCCCTCTCAACCGCACCAGTGCACGCTTGCCGCGCCACAACGCCGACGCTGGACCCGTGAATCGTGAGCACCCAGCTATGACTTACCGCACTCGTGCAAAATAATAAAACACGGTAAATATATTACTTACACGTGCGTTTTGTTTTGCAAGCGGCGCGAAAAAAATTAAAAAGGGAATGCAACACGAGGACTTCCCAGGAAGTCACCCATCCTAGTACTACTCTCGCCCAAGCACGCTTAACTTCGGAGTTTTGATGGGATCCGGTGCTTTAGTGCTGGTATGATCGCATCCGACATGTTACCCCGGTCTTCGTCCCTTATCCTTGCCCCTCCCAGCTCCACTACAAAGACGATTGTACATTGCTTTGGCCGCTCCCTCTCAACTACGGAGACGAGTTTAACGCGGTTTCCACCCCTCCCTCTCAACCGCACCAGTGCACGCTTGCCGCGCCACAACGCCGACGCTGGACCCGGGAATCGTGAGCACCCAGCTATGACTTACCGCACTCGTGCAAAATAATAAAACACGGTAAATATATTACTTACACGTGCGTTTTGTTTTGCAAGCGGCGCGAAAAAAATTAAAAAGGGAATGCAACACGAGGACTTCCCAGGAGGTCACCCATCCTAGTACTACTCTCGCCCAAGCACGCCTAACTTCGGAGTTTTGATGGGATCCGGTGCTTTAGTGCTGGTATGATCACATCCGACATGTTACCCCGGTCTTCGTCCCTTATCCTTGCCCCTCCCAGCTCCACTACAAAGACGATTGTACATTGCTTTGGCCGCTCCCTCTCAACTACGGAGACGAGTTTAACGCGGTTTCCACCCCTCCCTCTCAACCGCACCAGTGCACGCTTGCCGCGCCACAACGCCGACGCTGGACCCGTGAATCGTGAGCACCCAGCTATGACTTACCGCACTCGTGCAAAATAATAAAACACGGTAAATATATTACTTACACGTGCATTTTGTTTTGCAAGCGGCGCGAAAAAAATTAAAAAGGGAATGCAACACGAGGACTTCCCAGGAGGTCACCCATCCTAGTACTACTCTCGCCCAAGCACGCTTAACTTCAGAGTTCTGATGGGATCCGGTGCTTTAGTGCTGGTATGATCTCATCCGACATGTTACCCCGGTCTTCGTCCCTTATCCTGGCCCCTCCCAGCTCCACTACAAAGACGATTGTACATTGCTTTGGCCGCTCCCTCTCAACTACGGAGACGAGTTTAACACGGTTTCCACCCCTCCCTCTCAACCGCACCAGTGCACGCTTGCCGCGCCACAACGCCGACGCTGGACTCGTTAATCGTGAGCACGCAGCTATGACTTACCGCACTCGTGCAAAATAATAAAACACGGTAAATATATTACTTACACGTGCGTTTTGTTTTGCAAGCGGCGCGAAAAAAATTAAAAAGGGAATGCAACACGAGGACTTCCCAGGAGGTCACCCATCCTAGTACTACTCTCGCCCAAGCACGCTTAACTTCGGAGTTCTGATGGGTTCCGGTGCTTTAGTGCTGGTATGATCACATCCGACATGTTACCCCAGTCTTCGTCCCTTATCCTTGCCCCTCCCAGCTCCACTACAAAGACGATTGTACATTGCTTTGGCCGCTCCCTCTCAACTACGGAGACGAGTTTAACGCGGTTTCCACCCCTCCCTCTCAACCGCACCAGTGCACGCTTGCCGCGCCACAACGCCGACGCTGGACCCGTGAATCGTGAGCACCGAGCTATGACTTACCGCACTCGTGCAAAATAATAAAACACGGTAAATATATTACTTACACGTGCGTTTTGTTTTGCAAGCGGCGCGAAAAAAATTAAAAAGGGAATGCAACACGAGGACTTCCCAGGAGGTCACCCATCCTAGTACTACTCTCGCCCAAGCACGCTTAACTTTGGAGTTCTGATGGGATCCGTGAATCGTGAGCACCGAGCTATGACTTACCGCACTCGTGCAAAATAATAAAACACGGTAAATATATTACTGTGCAAAATAATAAAACACGGTAAATATATTACTTACACATGCGTTTTGTTTTGCAAGCGGCGCGAAAAAAGTTAAAAAGGGAATGCAACACGAGGACTTCCCAGGAGGTCACCCATCCTAGTACTACTCTCGCCCAAGCACGCTTAACTTTGGAGTTCTGATGGGATCCGGTGCTTTAGTGCTGGTATGATCGCATCCGACATGTTACCCCGGTCTTCGTCCCTTATCCTTGCCCCTCCCAGCTCCACTACAAAGACGATTGTACATTGCTTTGGCCGCTCCCTCTCAACTACGGAGACGAGTTTAACGCGGTTTCCACCCCTCCCTCTCAACCGCACCAGTGCACGCTTGCCGCGCCACAACGCCGACGCTGGACCCGTGAATCGTGAGCACCCAGCTATGACTTACCGCACTCGTGCAAAATAATAAAACACGGTAAATATATTACTTACACGTGCGTTTTGTTTTGCAAGCGGCGCGAAAAAAATTAAAAACGGAATGCAACACGAGGACTTCCCAGGAGGTCACCCATCCTAGTACTACTCTCGCCAGGTCACCCATCCTAGTACTACTCACGCCCAAGCGCGCTTAACTTCGGAGTTCTGATGGGATCCGGTGCTTTAGTGCTGGTATGATCGCATCCGACATGTTACCCCGGTCTCCGTCCCTTATCCTTGCCCCTCCCAGCTCCACTACAAAGACGATTGTACATTGCTTTGGCCGCTCCCTCTCAACTACGGAAACGAGTTTAACGCAGTTTCCACCCCTCCCTCTCAACCGCACCAGTGCACGCTTGCCGCGCCACAACGCCGACGCTGGACCCGTGAATCGTGAGCACCCAGCTATGACTTACTGCACTCGTGCAAAATAATAAAACACGGTAAATATATTACTTACACGTGCGTTTTGTTTTGCAAGCGGCGCGAAAAAAATTAAAAAGGGAATGCAACACGAGGACTTCGCAGGAGGTCACCCATCCTAGTACTACTCTCGCCCAAGCAGGTCACCCATCCTAGTACTACTCTCGCCCAAGCACGCTTAACTTCGGAGTTCTAATGGGATCCGGTGGTTTAGTGCTGGTATGATCGCATCCGACATGTTACCCCGGTCTTCGTCCCTTATCCTTGCCCCTCCCAGCTCCACTACAAAGACGATTGTACATTGCTTTGGCCGCTCCCTCTCAACTACGGAGACGAGTTTAACGCGGTTTCCACCCCTCCCTCTCAACCGCACCAGTGCACGCTTGCCGCGCCACAACGCCGACGCTGGACCCGTGAATCGTGAGCACCCAGCTATGACTTACCGCACTCGTGCAAAATAATAAAACACGGTAAATATATTACTTACACGTGCGTTTTGTTTTGCAAGCGGCGCGAAAAAAATTAAAAAGGGAATGCAACAC
>NW_025228543.1:6276-7441 GCF_018294505.1 Triticum aestivum | reverse complement strand
CTGATGGGATCCGGTGCTTTAGTGCTGGTATGATCGCATCCGACATGTTACCCCGGTCTCCGTCCCTTATCCTTGCCCCTCCCAGCTCCACTACCAAGACGATTGTACATTGCTTTGGCCGCTCCCTCTCAACTACGGAGACGAGTTTAACGCGGTTTCCACCCCTCCCTCTCAACCGCACCAGTGCACGCTTGCCGCGCCACAACGCCGCCGCTGGCCCCGTGAATCGTGAGCACCCAGCTATGACTTACCGCACTCGTGCAAAATAATAAAACACGGTAAATATATTACTTACACGTGCGTTTTGTTTTGCAAGCGGCGCGAAAAAAATTAAAAAGGGAATGCAACACGAGGACTTCCCAGGAGGTCACCCATCCTAGTACTACTCTCGCCCAAGCAGGTCACCCATCCTAGTACTACTCTCGCCCAAGCACGCTTAACTTCGGAGTTCTGATGGGATCCGGTGCTTTAGTGCTGGTATGATCGCATCCGACATGTTACCCCGGTCTTCGTCCCTTATCCTTGCCCCTCCCAGCTCCACTACAAAGACGGTTGTACATTGCTTTGGCCGCTCCCTCTCAACTACGGAGACGAGTTTAACGCGGTTTCCACCCCTCCCTCTCAACCGCACCAGTGCACGCTTGCCGCGCCACAACGCCGACGCTGGACCCGTGAAACGTGAGCACCCAGCTATGACTTATCGCACTCGTGCAAAATAATAAAACACGGTAAATATATTACTTACACGTGCGTTTTGTTTTGCAAGCGGCGCGAAAAAAATTAAAAAGGGAATGCAACACGAGGACTTCCCAGGAGGTCACCCATCCTAGTACTACTCTCACCCAAGCACGCTTAACTTCGGAGTTCTGATGGGATCCGGTGCTTTAGTGCTGGTATGATCGCATCCGACATGTTACCCCGGTCTTCGTCCCTTATCCTTGCCCCTCCCAGCTCCACTACAAAGACGATTGTACATTGCTTTGGCCGCTCCCTCTCAACTACGGAGACGAGTTTAACGCGGTTTCCACCCCTCCCTCTCAACCGCACCAGTGCACGCTTGCCGCGCCACAACGCCGACGCTGGACCCGTGAATCGTGAGCACCCAGCTATGACTTACCGCACTCGTGCAAAATAATAAAACACGGTAAATATATTACTTACACGT
>NW_025228543.1:1106-1598 GCF_018294505.1 Triticum aestivum | reverse complement strand
CTCTCAACCGCACCAGTGCACGCTTGCCGCGAGCACCCAGCTATGACTTACCGCACTCGTGCAAAATAATAAAACATGGTAAATATATTACTTACACGTGTGTTTTGTTTTGCAAGCGGCGCGAAAAAAATTAAAAAGGGAATGCAACACGAGGACTTCCCAGGAGGTCACCCATCCTAGTACTACTCTCGCCCAAGCACGCTTAACTTCGGAGTTCTGATGGGATCCGGTGCTTTAGTGCTGGTATGATCGCATCCGACATGTTACCCCGGTCTTCGTCCCTTATCCTTGCCCCTCCCAGCTCCACTACAAAGACGATTGTACATTGCTTTGGCCGCTCCCTCTCAACTACGGAGACGAGTTTAACGCGGTTTCCACCCCTCCCTCTCAACCGCACCAGTGCACGCTTGCCGCGCCACAACGCCGACGCTGGACCCGTGAATCGTGAGCACCCAGCTATGGCTTACCGCACTCGTGCAAAATAATAAAACA
>NW_025228543.1:0-907 GCF_018294505.1 Triticum aestivum | reverse complement strand
CCAGGAAGTCACCCATCCTAGTACTACTCTCGCCCAAGCACGCTTAACTTCGGAGTTCTGATGGGATCCGGTGCTTTAGTGCAGGTATGATCGCATCCGACATGTTACCCCGGTCTTCGTCCCTTATCCTTGCCCCTCCCAGCTCCACTACAAAGACGATTGTACATTGCTTCGGCCGCTCCCTCTCAACTACGGAGACGAGTTTAACGCGGTTTCCACCCTTCCCTCTCAACCGCACCAGTGCACGCTTGCCGCGCCACAACGCCGACGCTAGACCCGTGAATCGTGAGCACCCAGCTATGACTTACCGCACTCGTGCAAAATAATAAAACACGGTAAATATATTACTTACACGTGCGTTTTGCTTTGCAAGCGGCGCGAAAAAAATTAAAAAGGGAATGCAACACGAGGACTTCCCAGGAGGTCACCCATCCTAGTACTACTCTCGCCCAAGCACGCTTAACTTCGGAGTTCTGATGGGATCCGGTGCTTTAGTGCTGGTATTATCGCATCCGACATGTTACCCCGGTCTTCGTCCCTTATCCTTGCCCCTCCCAGCTCCACTACAAAGACGATTGTACATTGCTTTGGCCGCTCCCTCTCAACTACGGAGACGAGTTTAACGCGGTTTCCACCCCTCCCTCTCAACCGCACCAGTGCACGCTTGCCGCGCCACAACGCCGACGCTGGACCCGTGAATCGTGAGCACCCAGCTATGACTTACCGCACTCGTGCAAAATAATAAAACACGGTAAATATATTACTTACACGTGCGTTTTGTTTTGCAAGCGGCGCGAAAAAAATTAAAAAGGGAATGCAACACGAGGACTTCCCAGGAGGTCACCCATCCTAGTACTACTCTCGCCCAAGCACGCTTAACTTTGGAGTTCTGATGGGATCCGGTGCT
>NW_025228542.1:36300-49865 GCF_018294505.1 Triticum aestivum | reverse complement strand
AAAACCCGAGGTTAGTTCATCCCTCTAACGGGGGATATCACATCTAGGGGGAGCTTTACTCTAAGACTTGAGCTAAAGCAACTCTAAAGATGTGAACAAAACAATGCTTTATGTAAAAGTGGTAACCCCACTTGAGCTTAAATGATGAGTATGACCTATGATCAAGTGTTCTCACTTGACTCCTAAGTCAATATACTCATATATAGATGACCTTGTCATCGCAAATTGCTTGATAGATGCTAGAATTGGTTGTTCATGCCTTGTCACATATTTCATTTGCCATCTTATTGTGTGAGCATGCTGGTTGCATATTTTACTCATTCGAGGACATCCACTTGTTGTTTTGATTGTTTGGTTTTATTTCCTTTTGCCAAGTGGATGGACAAGAGTGCCTAAGAACCTCCTCTAGCTATCTATGCATTTCTCATCTCAAACTCTATTCATGCTGCATCACAAAATTTGATCAAGTCAGATTTGAACCACTCTGTGTGAGGAGCGCTCGGAGTCCCCGATTCGTCATAGACTTAAACTTCCAAAACCTCTTTATGATTCTCGGTCTGACCGATACCCCACTTTCGGTCCTACCGAGATCACTAAGTTGATCTAGGTTTTCAATCCCGGTGCCACCGAGTTGTTCCACTCGGTCACACCGACAGGGTCGGGCTATATATAGTCACGGGCAAAATTTTGGAAATTTCTCCGAACCCCTTCGCCCGTGTGATAGCCTGCTCTGCCAACGTGGTCTCCGGATCGTCTCCTCGCCGCCAGCCGCCTCCAGTCGCTGGTCTCCGTCGCCGTCAACAAGAATTCTACCCTGCCATTGCCGCCGTAGCGAGTCTCCGCCGAACTAGGGTATGGACTCGATCTTTGTGCTATTCTCCAATCCGATTCTTAGCACATTGTGATCATCATGATTCTTGCCACGATTGAAACACTCCTATCCAGTCAATGCGCTCGTAGATTAGGTTTGATTCGAAAATTTTAGGGTTAGGTTTCCGCCGAAACCATCTCAGACCCACCGAGTTGAAAAACTCGGTCCCACCGATTTGGCTTATGCCATTGCACAAGTGAGACTCGGTCTGACCGAGAATTACTCATTGGTGTGACCGATTCTGGAACTCTGTGAAACCCTAGCAGTCTCGGTGCCACCGAACTGTGACTCGGTCCGACCGAGTTCACTACTTTAGGTTCCAGAACTGCTTCGGTATCACCGAGTTTGAAAATCGGTAGATCCGAGATGATTTCAGTGGGAAACTAAAACTAAGTTTTTGGATCATTCTTTTGCAAAAATCTCTGCATTTTGTGATGCTCATCCACTCTACCTCATCTATAAACTATTCACAGGGTCTGCAGTCAGCTTGTTCATCATGTCAGACCAAAGTGATAGCCAGAACATGTCAGAAGAGCAAGTGCAGATGAGTGAGGCACTAGTCCCTCAAGTTCTTCAGATGATGGCAGCAGGATTACCCCAAGCAATCTGCCAAAAGCTGCCACCAGACAGAGGAAGAAGAGAACTTCAGATTCTGAGGATGAAGATTATGTGGCAGAAGAGGAAGCCACATCAAAGAGAGTTGAGCCAGCTCAAGGCACAAAGCCAGGGTTAAAGATCAAAAGGCCAGCAGCCAGGCAGCATATGTCAAAGGCCGGAGCTTCAACTGAAAAGCTTGCACCCAAAGAGCCAGTTGCTATTGAAGGCAAGAAAAGAAAGGAAAGGGTGAAGAAGACCGTAGCCAAAGTGCTTGGAAAGGCTTCCATCATGGAAGAGGAAGAGGAAGAAGAGGTTGCTGCACCAGCACCTAAGGCACCCAAGCTAATGGGTGATGCTATCAAATCAGGGGCTACTGCATCTAAGCCCAAGGCTGCATCAAAGGTCAAGACAGCACCAAAGAGAAATACAAGGAGCATACCTGCTGCTGAAAAGAACAAGGCCCCAGTGCCTGAAGCTGCTGAAGAAGAGGATGAAGAGCAAGTTCTCAGAAAACTCAAGCCCAAGATCCCAGACCACAATGATGCTCATCCTGTGGCTGAGGACATGAAGCTCAGGAGAGACTCAGGGCTGAGGAAGTGGAGAGAAGCAGACCCATATGCTTCAAGAAGGAGGACTGCTGTGGACTATAGATTTCACACCAAGGAACACCAGGACTTCTATGAGACAGTGCTGCTAGATAAGAAGCCCATAGTTTGTGACATGAGATGGGTCGACTGGACCTACATGAAAGAAAATGAGGAACACTACCCTGGAGTGTATGACAGCTTTAGTGCATGTGGAGTTGCATACTTTGTTGGGCAGAAGCTCACAAAGTGGAATGAGGAGCTAATCATGCAGTTCTACTCCACAGCACACTTCTACCTAGATGGAAGGATCACATGGATGTCTGAAGGTACGAGGTACCAATCAACTGTTGAGGAATGGGCAAAGTTGATCAATGCCCCAGAGGAGCAAGTAGATGATTTGGACATTTATGCCAAGAAGAAGATGGACCACAACTCTATGTCCAACATGTACAAGGAAATTCCAAACGAGGCACTTGAGACTTTCAAGTTTGGGTCTGTGCATTATCTTCTGTCAGGGCTGCCAACAATCAATTGGATACTGAGGCACACCTTATTGCCCAAGTCTGGAGATCACAAGATGATCAGAGGCCATGCGATCAATTTGCTACATATCTTTGATGTGCCAGAAAAATTCAAGGTGATGAGCCTCATGGTAGAGACCATCAAGAGGACAGCAGCTGATCAGAAGAGGAGCTGTGGTTATGCCCCTCAGATTCAGGAGCTCATCAACTCAAAGATGGGCATGGGCATATACTTATTGGACAAGAAACACCTGCCCATCCGTCCAGATTTTGAGGACAATCAAGTAGTCATGACTGAGAATGAGCCATCATCTGCCCAAGCACAAGCCAAGAAGGAGAAGGCAAGGAAGGAGAAAGCTGCCAAGATGCCAACTCAAGAGGAGGCATCTGAATATTTCTTGAAGACCAAACAAGAGCAGCTTGGTGACCTGATTGCGTCCACCCTGCGAATTGAGAAAGGACTAGCCACCCTAACTCAGAACTAGGCAAGCTTAGAAAGGATCATGGAACAAAAGTTCTATGACTTGGATGTCAAGGTGACAGAGATTCAGACTGCAGTGGAGCAGCTCCAGGATGACATGCAGGAGAGGAGAGGCAGGACTACCACTGATGCCTTTGCCAGAGTGCCACGAGGTCCGAGGTCGTCTGCCGTGCCAGTTGCTGACACCAGAGCCACCACTTCAGCACCAGCTACAGCCTCAGTTCCACCAGCTCCAGCATCTACTTCAGCTCCAACTCCAGCGTCTACTTCAGCGTCTACGGAAGCCTTCGTCCTTGGGGTGATCCGGACTCCACCACCACCTGAAGATCAAGCCTGAGCGTCGATCTAGCACTATGCATTTTCTAGGAACTTTTTGGTAACTTGTTGCCAAAGGGGGAGAAAAATGTATAGATCATAGGCTTCGAGAGAGAGAGTGTGTTGTTTTTTTCTCTCTTGCTTTATTTGGTGGTTTTTCGAACTTTGTTTGCTTTTGAGTGCTTGAGATACTACGTCATTATCGTGAGATATTGATGATCATGTGTTTGATCATAAGCTACACTTAATGTTTGCTTAATGCTATTATCTTATCTATCTTATGTGATCATTCACTATTCTTGGTGATGAGTGCATGTATTTCATTCTTATCATTTTAAGTGCTCCACCAAGATGTATGTGACATGGAAGAGTAACCCATGACTCTAACTCCTTGTGCATTTGCAGTCCAAAGCAAATTTTAAATATGCACAAATTTAGGGGGAGCTCTTACTTATCACATACTTCTCAAAGCGACGATATATTTCATGCTTATTATCATTTGTCGAAGCTTTGATCTATATGTTGTCATCAATTACCAAAAAGGGGGAGATTGAAAGTGCAACTATCCCTAGGTGGTTTTGGTAATTCATAACAACATATAGCTCATTGAGCTAATGCTATTCCAAGATGATTATTTCAGGAAAGCTCAATGATTGGCATGGCATGGATGTGAAAGTAGAACCCTCAAAATGCTAAGGACAAAGGATTGGCTCAAGCTCAAAAGCTCAAGACTCTTCATTTTATATTTTAGTGATCCAAGATCACATTGAGTCTTTAGGAAAAGCCAATACTATCAAGGAGGGATGAGGTGTTGCTTAGTGAGCCTCTTGCTTCATGTGCTTAGTGATATGCTCCAAAACCCTCAACTACTTTCCCATATCCACATTTGACCTAAACCCTAAGCCAAACTCGGTCATACCGATTCTTCCTATCCGGTGCCACCGAGTTTCATTTGTCAAAAGCCACTGCCAAACCCTAGCATTTCGGTTCTACCGATAGGGATCTCGGTCTCACCGAGATGGGATTGCAAACTCTCTGTTTCCCTTTCATAACTTTTCGGTCTCACCGAAAGAGTGAATCGGTCCCACCGAGATTGCAATGTAAATTCAGTGTTTCCTTTTTGTAACTTTTCGGTCTCACCGAAAGAGCAAATCGGTCCCACCGAGTTTGCCTGACCAACTCTCTGGTTAGCTAATTACCAAATTCGGTCTCACCGACTTTGTGTAATCGGTCTCACCGAGATTACGTTATGCCCAAACCCTAACCAAATTGGTCCTACCGAGTTGCATGTCAGTCCCACCGAAAATCTCTAACGGTCACTAGGTTTACATTTTCGGTCCGACCGAGTTTATTGATTCGGTCCCACCGAGATTGGAAAACTGTGTGTAACGGTTGGATTTTGTGTGGAGGCTATATATACCCCTCCACCTCCTCTTCATTCGTAGAGAGAGCCATCAGAACACACACACAATTCCAACTCATATGTTCTGAGAGAGAACCACCTACTCATGTGTTGAGACCAAGATATTCCATTCCTACCATATGAATCTTGATCTCTAGCCTTCCCAAGTTGCTTTCCACTCAAATCTTCTTTCCACAAAATCCAAATCCTATGAGAGAGAGTTGAGTGTTGGGGAGACTATCATTTGAAGCACAAGAGCAAGGAGTTCATTACCTACACACCATTTGTTACTTCTTGGAGAGTGGTGTCTCCTAGATTGGCTAGGTGTCACTTGGGAGCCTCCGACAAGATTGTGGAGTTGAACCAAGGAGTTTGTAAGGGCAAGGAGATCGCCTACTTCGTGAAGATCTACCGCTAGTGAGGCAAGTCCTGTGTGGGCGATGGACATGGTGGGATAGACAAGGTTGCTTCTTCGTGGACCCTTTGTGGGTGGTTGCTTCTTCGTGGACCCTTCGTGGGTGGAACCCTATGTGGACTCGCGCAACCGTTACCCTTTGTGGGTGGAGCCCTGTGTGGACTCGCGCAACCGTTACCCTTTGTGGGTTGAAGTCTCCATCAACGTGGATGTAGGATAGCACCACCTATCCGAACCATGGGAAAAACATCCGTGTCTCCAATTGCGTTTGAATTCTCCAAACCCTTCCCTTTACATTCTTGCAAGTTGCATGCTTTACTTTCCGCTGCCAATATACTCTTTGCATGCTTGCTTGAATCGTGTGAGGATTGCTTGACTTGTCCTACAATAGCTAAAATCCGCCAAGAACTAAAATTGGGAAAGGTTAAGTTTTTATTTGGTCAAGTAGTCTAATCACCCCCCCCTTTAGACATACTTTCGATCCTATAGTATGATTTCCAATAACTCTGTTGCTTGCTCCATTGTTCCGGGGAACGGAGTTTTAGTCATCTTGCCCATGAGGCATGGTTCACAAGTACCAAGTGATTCATAATCAAGTGATTCCAGAAGTCCATCAGAATGGACTTTCTTCATGCACTTTACACCAATATGACCTAAACGGAAGTGCCACAAATTAGTTGCACTATCATTATCAACTCTACATCTTTTGGCTTCAATACTATGAACATGTGTATCATTACTATCAAGATTTAGTAAAAATAGACCACTCATCAAGGGTGAATGACCATAAAAGATATTACTCATATAAATAGAGCAAGCATTATTCTCTAATTTAAATGAAGAACCGTCTCGCATCAAACAAGATCCAGATATAATGGCCATGCTCAATGCTGACACCAAATAACAATTATTTAGGTCTAAAACTAATCCCGAAGGTAGATGTAGAGGTAGCGTGCCGACGGCGATCACATCGACTTCTGGACCATTTCCCACGCGCATCGTCACCTCGTCCTTAGCCAATCTTCACATAATACATAGCCCCTGTTTTGAGTTGCAAATGTTACCAACTGAATCAGTATCAAATACACAGGCACTACTACGAGCATTAGTAAGGTACACATCAATAACATGTATATCAAATATACCTTTCACTTTGCCATCCTTCTTCTCCGCCAAATACTTGGGTCAGTTCCACTTCCAGTGACCAGTTCCTTTGCAGTAGAAGCACTCAGTCTCAGGCTTAGGTCCAGACTTGGGTTTCTTCACTTGAGCAGCATCTGGCTTGTTGTTCTTTTTGAAGTCCCCCTTCTTCCCTTTACCCTTTTTCTTGAAACTGGTGGTCCTGTTGACCATCAACACTTGATGCTCCTTCTTGATTTCTACCTCCGCAGCCTTTAGTATTGCGAAGAGCTCAGGAATCGTCTTATCCATCCCTTGCATATTATAGTTCATCACGAAGCTCTTGTAGCTTGGTGGCAGTGATTGAAGAACTCTGTCAATAACACTATCATCAAGAATATTAACTCCCAGTTGAGTCAAGTGGTTGTGGTACCTAGACATTCTGAGTATATGTTCACTGGCAGAACTATTCTCCCCCATCTTGCAACTGTAGAACTTATTGGAGACTTCATATCTCTCAATCCGGGCATTTGCCTGAAATATTAACTTCAACTCCTGGAACATCTCATATGCTCCATGACGTTCTAAACGTCGTTGAAGTCCCGGTTCTAAGCCGTAAAGCATGGCACACTGAACTATTGACTAGTCATCAGCTTTGCTCTGCCAGGTGTTCACAACATCTGGCGTTGCTACTACAGCGGGTTTGTCACCTAGTGGTGCTTCCTGGACGTAATTCTTCTGTGTAGCAATGAGTATAATCCTCAAGTTACGGACCCAGTCCGTGTAGTTGCTACCATCATCTTTCAACTTAGCTTTCTCTAGGAACGCATTAAAATTCAACGGAACTACAGCACGGGCCATCTATCTACAACAACATAGACATGCAAAATACTACCAGGTACTGAGTTCATGATAAATTAAAGTTCAATTAATCAAATTACTTAAGAACTCCCACTTAGATAGACATCTATCTAATCATCTAAGTGATCACATGATCCGTATCAACTAAACCATGTCCGATCATCACGTGAGATGGAGTAGTTTTCAATGGTGAACATCACTATGTTGATCATATATACTATATGATTCACGCTCAACCTTTTGGTCTCAGTGTTCCAAGGCCATATCTGCATATGCTAGGCTCATCAAGTTCAACCCGAGTATTCCGCGTGTGCAAAACTGGCTTGCACCTGTTGTATGTGAATGTAGAGCTTATCACACCCGATCATCACGTGGTGTCTCGGCACGACGAACTGTAGCAATGGTGCATACTCAGGGAGAACACTTATACCTTGAAATTTAGCGAGAGATCATCTTATAATGCTACCGTCGAACAAAGCAAAATAAGATGCATAAAGGATAAACATCACATGCAATCGATATAAGTGATATGATATGGTCATCATCATCTTGTGCCTTTGATCTCCATCTCCAAAGCACCGTCATGATCACCATGATCACCGGCTTGATACCTTGATCTCCATCGAAGCATCGTTGTCGTCTCGTCAACTATTGCTTCTATGACAATCTCTACCGCTTAGTGATAAAGTAAATCAATTACATGGCGATTGCATTTCATACAATAAAGCGACAACCATATGGCTCTTGCCAGTTGCCGACAACTGTGTTACAAAACATGATCATCTCATACAATGAAATTTAGCATCATGTCTTGACTATATCACATCACACATGCCCTACAAAAACAAGTTAGACGTCCTCTACTTTGTTGTTGCAAGTTTTACGTGGCTGCTACGGGCTGAGCAACAACCGTTCTTACCTACTCATCAAAAACCACAACACGGTATAGTGATTTCTCTTTGATCTTCAGAAAGAACCTTGTTCATTGAATCCGACTCAACTAAAGTTGGAGAAACTGACACCCACCAGCCACCTGTGTGCAAAGCACGTTGGTAGAACCAGTCTCGCGTAAGCGTACGCGTAATGTCGGTCTGGGCCGCTTCATCCAAAAATTCCGCCAAATTAAGAATCAACTAGTGACGGCAAGCAATATGTATATACCCATGCCCACAACTCCTTTGTGTTCTACTTGTGCATATAACATCTACGCATAAAGCTGGCTCTGATACCACTTTTGGGGAATGCGGTAATTTCAAAAATTTCCTACGCACACGCAAGATCATGGTAATGCATAGCAATGAGAGGGAAGAGTGTTGTCCACGTACCCTCATAGATTGTAAGAAGAAGCGTTATGACAACGCGGTTGATGTAGTCGTGCATCTTCAGGATCGACTGATCCTAGCACCAAAGGTACGACACCTACGAGATCTGCACATGTTCGGCTCGGTGACGTCCCACGAACACACGTTCCAGTAGAGTGCCGAGGGAGAGCTTCGTCAGCATGATGGCATGATGACGGTGATACAGTGATGATGATGCTATCGGAACAGGGCTTCGCCTAAGCACCTCTACGATATGACCGAGGTGGATTATGGTGGAGGGGGCACCGCACACGGCTAAGAGATCAATGATCAACTTGTGTGTCTATGGGGTGCCCCCCTCCCCCGTATATAAAGGAGTGAAGGAGGGGGAGGGTCGGCCCTCTACTATGGTGCGTCCTAGGGAGTCCTACTCCCTCCGGGAGTAGGATTCCCCCCTTTCCAAGTAGAAGTAGGAGAGAAGGAAGGGAAGGAGAGAAGAGAAGGAAGGAGGGGGCGCCGCCCCTCCCCCCTAGTCCAATTCGGACTAGGCCTTGGGGGGGGGCGCAGCCTACCCTAGGCAGCCCCTCTCTCTTTCCCCTAAAGCCCAATAAGGCCCATATATTCCCCGGGGGGTTCCGGTAACCTCCCGGTACTCCGAAAAATGCCCGAACTCATCCGGAACCATTTTGATGTCTAAACATAAGCTTCCAATATATCAATCTTTACGTCTCGACCATTCCGAGACTCCTTGTCATGTCCGTGATCAAATCCGGGACTCCAAAATACCTTCGGTTCATCAAAACACATAAACTCATAATACCGATCGTCACCGAACGTTAAGCGTGCGGACCCTACGGGTTAGAGAACTATGTAGACATGACCGAGACACATCACCGGTCAATAACCAATAGCAGAACCTGGATGTTCATATTGGCTCCCACATATTCTATGAAGATCTTTATCGGTCAAACCACATAATGATATACGTTGTTCCCTTTGTCATCGGTATGTTACTTGCCCGAGATTCGATCGTCGGTATCTCAATACCTAGTTCAATCTCGTTACCGGCAAGTCTCTTTACTCGTTCCATAATGCTACATCTCGTAACTAACTCATTAGCTACATTGCTTGCAAGGCTTATATTGACGTGCATTACCGAGAGGGCCCAGAGATACCTCTCCGACAATCGGAGTGACAAATCCTAATCTCGATCTATGCCAACTCAACAAACACCATCGGGGGCACCTATAGAGCACCTTTATAATCACCCAGTTACGTTGTGATGTTTGGTAGCACATAAAGTGTTCCTCCGGTATTCGGGAGTTGCATGATCTCATAGTCATAGGAACATGTATAAGTTATGGAGAAAGCAACAACAACAAACTAAACGATCATCGTGCTAACCTAACGGATGGGTCAAGTCAATCACATCATTCTCTAATGATGTGATCCCGTTAATCAAATGACAACTCATGTCTATGGTTAGGAAACATAACCATCATTGATTCAACGAGCTAGTCAAGAAGAGGCAAACTAGTGACACTATGTTTATCTATGTATTCACACATGAACTAAGTTTTTGGTTAATACAATTCTAGCATGAATAATAAACATTTATCATGATATAAGGAAATATAAATAACAACTTTATTATTGCCTCTAGGGCATATTTCCTTCAAAACCCGTTATTGATCACCAGCGACGAATTAATCCTGAGATGAAAGAGATGGTAAGAACTAAAATACTAAAGATTCTGGAAGCAAGTATAATCTCTCCCATAGCTGATAGTAGATGGGTAAGTTCTGTTCATTGTGTCCCTAATAAAGGAGGTACTACTATTGTTCCTTATGATAAAAATGAACTCATCCCACAAAGAGTTGTTACTAGTTGTAGAATGGTAATTGATTTTAGAAAATTAAATAAAGCTACTAGAAAAGATCATTACCCCCTACCTTTTATTGATCAAATGCTATAAATATTATGTAAGCACACACACTTTTTTTCCTTGATGAATATTTTGGTTTCTTTCAAATACCTATTTCACAACCTGATCAAGAGAAAACTACTTTTACTTGTCCTTTTGGAACCTATGCTTATAGATGAATTCCTTTTGGTTTAAGCAATGCACCTGCTACCTTTCAAAGGTGTATGACTGCTATATTCTCAAATTATTGTGAAAATATTGTTGAGATTTTCATGGATGATTTCGCCATTTATGGAACTTCTTTTGATGATTGTTTGAGCAACCTTGATCGATTTTTGCAGAGATGTGAACAAACTAATCTTGTCTTGAATTGGGAGAAGTGCCACTTTATGGTTAATGAAGGCATTGTCTCGGGGCATAAAATTTCTGACCGAGGTATTGAGGTGGATAAAGCTAAACTTGATGATATTGAGAAAAATGCCATGTCCTAAGGACATCAAAGGTATTCGTAGTTTCCTTGGTAATGTTGGTTTCTATAGGAGGTTTATTAAATACTTCTCTAAAATTTCTAGTCCTCTCACTAATCTTTTACAAAAGGATGTTCCATTTGTTTTTGATGTTGATTGTGTAGAAGACTTTGAAACACTTAAGAAAGTGTTAACTTTTGCACCTATTGTTCAACCACCTGATTAGAACTTGCCTTTTGAAATTATGTGTGATGCTAGTGATTATGCTATTCGTGCTGTTCTAGGACAAAGAGTTGACAAGAAATTACATGTTATCTATTATGCTAGCAAAACTCTAGACATTGCCCAAATAAATTATGCTACTACAGAAAAAAGAACTCCTAGCAGTTGTGTTTGCTTGTGATAAATTCGGATCTTACATTGTTGATTGTAAAGTAATTTTTCACACCGATCATGCTGCTATTAAATACCTTATGGAAAAGAAAGATGCTAATCCTAGACTCATTAGGTGGGTTCTTTTGCTATAGGAATTTGATTTACATATCACTAATAGGAAAGGAGCTGAGAACCCCGTAGCTGATAACTTTTCTAGGTTAGAAAATATTCTTGATGACCCACTACCTATTGATGATAACTTTCCTGATGAACAACTAGCTGTAATAAATGCTTCTCATAATACTCCTTGGTATGATGACTATGCTAATTATATTGTTGCTACATTTATACCACCTAGTTTCACATACCAACAAAATAAAAAAATTCTTATATGATTTAAGACATTACTTTTGGGAAGACCCACATCTTTATAAAGAAGGAGTAGATGGTATTTTTAGACGTTGTGTACCTGAGCATGAACAGGAAAAAATCCTACAGAAATGTCACTCCGAAGCTTATGGAGGGCATCATGCGGGAGATAGAACTGCACATAAGATATTACAATCTGGTTTTTATTGGCCTACTCTTTTCAAAGATGCCTGTAAGTTTGTCTTGTCTTGTGACAAATGTCAAAGAATTGGTAATATCGGTAAGCGTGAGGAAATTCCTATGAATTATTCACTTGTTGAACCTTTTGACGTTTGGGGATTTGATTATATGGGACCTTTTCCTTCCTCTAATGGGTATATACATATTTTGGTTGTTATTGATTGTGTTACTAAGTGGGCAGAAGCTATTCCATCTAGTAGTGTTGATCATAACACCTCCATTAAAATTCTTAAAGAAGTTATTTTACCAAGTTACTTAATGACTGATGGTGGTTCACACTTTATTCATTGTGCTTTCCGTAAATGCTTGCTAAATATGATGTTAAACATAGAATTGCATCACCCTATCATCCTCAATATAGTGGTCAAGTTGAACTTAACAATAGAGAAATAAAATT
Source organism: Triticum aestivum (assembly GCF_018294505.1). NCBI lineage: Eukaryota > Viridiplantae > Streptophyta > Magnoliopsida > Poales > Poaceae > Triticum > Triticum aestivum. The sequence goes on along the minus strand of NW_025228542.1, from coordinate 37,623 downwards.
AATATTACAAAAAACTGTCAATAGGTCCCGAAAGAATTGGTCTAAGAAATTAGATGATGGACTTTGGGTCTACAAAGCAGCTTATAAAAATCCTATGGGTATGTCTCCATATAAATGGTTTATGGAAAATCTTGTCATTTGCCTCTTAAGTTAGAACATAAAGCATATTGGGCAATCAAAGAACTCAATGATGACTTCAAACTTGCCGGTGAAAAGAGGTTATTTGATATTAGCTCATTAGATGAATGAAGAACTGATACGTCTTCAATGTATCTATAATTTTTTATTGTTCCATGCTGTTATATTATCAATCTTGGATGTTTATAGTCATTTTATATCATTTTATATCATTCTTTGGTACTAACCTATTGACATAGTGCCAAGTGCCAGTTCCTATTTTTTCCGTGTTTTTTACATCGCAGAAAATCAATATCAGACGGAGTCCAAATGCCACAAAAGTTTACGGAGATTTTTGTGGACTGGAAGGAACATGTTGGGCCCTAGTTGCACCTGGGGGGAATCCCGAGGAGGGGACAACCCACCAGGGCATGCCAAGAGGCCCAGACGTGCCCTGGTGGGTTGTGCCCACCTCGGGTGCCCCCCGAACCGCCTCTTTGCTCTATAAATACCCCAATATTTCCAGAACCCTAGGGGAGTTGACGGAATATTCACCCAGCCACTGCAGAGTCCAGAACCACCAGATCCAATCTAGACACCATCTCGGATGGGGTTTACCACCTCCATTGGTGCCTCTCCGATGATGCGTGAGTAGTTCTTTGTAGACCTTCGGGTCCGTAGTTAGTAGCTAGATGGCTTTATCTCTCTCTCTTGATTCTCAATACAATGGTCTCTTGGAGATCCATATGATGTAACTCTTTTGCGGTGTGTTAGTTGGGATCCGATGAACTTCGAGTTTATGATCAGATCTACCTTTTTATATCCATGCAAGTATTTGAGTTTCTTTGATCTCTTTTATGCATGATTGCTTATAGCCTCGTATTTCTTCTCTGATATTTGGTTTTGTTTGGACAACTTGACATATTTATCTTGCAATGAGAAGAGGTGCTTTGTAATGGGTTCGATCTTACGGTGCTTGATCCCAGTGATAGAAGAGGAACCGACACGTATGTATCATTGCTACTAAGGATAAAACGATGTGGTCTATCTGTACATAGATAGATCTTGTCTACAACCCCTTTAACACGTCGGGTTGCAAGTGGTTGTTATTTGTGTGCAGGGGCTGTTTACGTTGTGTTGCTTGGTTCTCCTACTGGTTCGATAACCTTGGTTTCATACCTTAGGGAAATACCTACCGCCCCCGTG
>NW_025228542.1:32638-33683 GCF_018294505.1 Triticum aestivum | reverse complement strand
CTTGGGGATGCCCCCGAGTGGCATCCCCGCTTTCTTCCAACTATCATCGGTATTTTACTTGAAACTATATTTTTATTCGTCACATGATATGTGTTTTGCTTGGAGCGTCTTGTATGATATGAGCCTTTGCTTGTTTTATTTTGTTTTTAAGTCATCAATCCTTGCTGGACACAACTATTTGAGAGAGCCAAAATTATGTCATGACTTGTTAGAATTTCTCTCTATGCTTCACTTCAATTTTTATGAGCAATGGACTTGCTCTAGTGCTTCACTTATATCTTTTTAGCACGGTGTGATTTATTGTTTTTGAAGAAATGCCCTCTTTCTTCACTTAGATTTATTTGAGAGTTATTAAAATTTTGAAGAAATTCTCTCTTGCTTCACTTAAATTAATTTGAGAAAAAGAAATATATTATGCTCATGGTCTTCACTTATATTTGTTGGAGCTTGTCAACAGCTATACATGAAAATTAGTCCCAAAGTGATAGATATCCAAGAAGGATATAATAAAAACTTTCATAAAGATCATTGGACAAAACAAACTTGATTTTTAGTAATACTTTTGAGATATGATGATGTGATAGGTGAGTCATCTTGATGAGTAATTATGCTTTAGTAAGAATATTGGTGTTAAGGTTTGTGATTCCCTATGCAAGTACGAAAGTCAATAGTCATGCAATGAAATTATATCCTACTTATGGTGCATTAATTGGTGTTACTTATGCTTAATGCTTTCTTATGAGATTATTCGTTTCTTAGTTGGTCGCTTCCCAATCTTTTGCTAGACTTCATTTTGTACTAAGTATGATCACTACTTGTGCATCCAAAAACCTTTAACCCATTTTTGCCACATGAGTCCACTATATCTACCTATATGCGGTATTCTTTTGCCGTTCTAAGCAAATTTGCATGTGCCATCTCTAATTTTCAAAATAAACTTCTCTTTTGTGTGTTTGTTTCGCTCGAGGAGCGGCGAGGAGTGGCTAATATTTTCCATGCTAGATGTGTTACTCTCAAGATGAGTGTTTATTCACTTGTCATTGTA
>NW_025228542.1:26275-31253 GCF_018294505.1 Triticum aestivum | reverse complement strand
AAGATTCTGTGGCGGCAGCACTTGAATCTGCCCTTGGAGGTTCTGCCATTGATCTGCTGATTTCAGATTGGTGATAAGGTATTTAATTTTAATGTTTTGTGCAAAGATGTGGTTTTTTTACATGGTTAATCTCTGATCGTTCTCTTGCCCGCAATTCAAATGCTATTTTCATCTCTGGGGTAATGGTGGCCCAAATTGGGTTCATGAGTTTAAGATCTGGAAGAAGGAGTGTGATGCAGAATGGGTTCTTGTTAGCCCTTCTAAGCGAAGGGCTGCTCTTGCTCTTTTAGCTATGCATAATCCTCCAGTTAAGTCTGCTATCAAATCTAGCTCTGGTGTTCAAAAAAAGCTTTCCTTTGCCATGTTCCAGAATTATTCGGTTTGCAAGGGTTATAGATATCCTGTTACGGATAATTGCATTGCTACTGTTCATGATGCTTGTTATGAGATTCCAGAGAGTGAAAGGGTTGTGATTCGTGCACCCCTCCTCAAGATCTTAATTGGATGGTGTCGTCACCGCCGATCGTTTTTGGTACAGTCGGATCTTCGATGGTGCGCTACCGCCTTGCATTGCATGATCAACCACCTCAGGAGCCGGCATCTTTAGCGCAATTTTTGGGCAGGATCTCACCTACTTTGATTTCCCATGTTGGGCCTTTAGTAAGCCCGCCAGTTGGGCCTGGCATTGATGTGGCTCCAGTTCTTGGGCCTTCCTCTAACCCGAGTGGGCTTTTGGAAGATATCCCTTCCTCGCAGGATGCAAATATTGCTTTCAATAATATGATTGATAATATGGAGGACAAAATCTTTACCTGTCAAAAAATGCTCCCTTCCTGGTCATTTTGATAAAGATTGCCCCTATCCATTAGTTTGTTTGGCATGTATGCGGGTGGGCCATAGTCGTAGAGACTGTGAAAAGATTTCTTTGGAGCAAGGTTTGTTTTGGAAGGAAAAATCTCCCCCGACGTCTCCGGTTCCCAATACCAGTATCGAAGTTGCCGCCTCCTCTTTTTCTCAAGCAAGGGACGCTTCATGCTCCTCTGACACACAAGACACATCTATTCATTGCTCACCTCCAACAAAAACCCCAACTGGCCCTCCGCCGGCGACTCCACCACCTCCTGTTTCTCCTCCGCCGCCTTTTGTGCTGCCCATGGCCAACTTTGCTCTTGATGCCCATCGATATATTCCGGCTGGCCACCATATTGTTGATGGTGGTGGCAACAGACTGCCTCGGACTTTTGTCACGTGATAACCCACAAGTATAGGGGATCAATTGTAACCTCTTTTGATAAGTAAGTGTGTCGAACCCAACGAGGAGCTAAAGGTAGAACAAATATCCCCTCAAGTTCTATTGACCACCGATACAACTCTACGCACGCTTGACGTTCGCTTTACCTAGAACAAGTATGAAACTAGAAGTACTTTGTAGGTGTTTTTGGATAGGTTTGAAAGATAATAAAGAGCATGTAAATAAAAAGTAGGGGCTGTTTAGATAAATACACAACTAAGTTAGTTTTAGTAAAGAGCTTTTTGTTACGAGAAAGTTATTTGTCCCTAGGCAATCGATAACTAGACCGGTAATCATTATTGCAATTCTATTTGAGGGAGAGGCATAAGATAACATACTTTATCTACTTGGATCATATGCACTTATGATTGGAACTCTAGCAAGCATCCGCAACTACTGAAGATATTAAGGTAAAACACAACCATAGCATTAAAGTATCAAGTCCTCTTTATCCCATACGCAAACAACCTACTTACTCAGGTCTGTGCTTCTGTCACTCACGCCACCCACCATAAGCAAATCATGAACATATTGCAAACCCTACATATGGAATCCCTCACGCTTGCGTGACACGGAGAGCACCATAGGACAACACCAATAATAAAACATGCAACTCAAACCAATCACGATCATCAAATAACCCATAGGACAAAACGGATCTACTCAAACATCATAGGATAGCCATACATCATTGGGAAATAATATATAGCGTTGAGCACCATGTTTAAGTAGAGATTACAGCGGGTAAGAGAGAGGTTACACCGCTGCATAGAGGGGAGAAGAGTTGGTGATGATGGCGGTGAAGTTGTTGGTGAAGATTGCGGTGATGATGATGGCCCCCGGTGGCACTCCGGTGCCACCGGAAGCGAGGGGAGAGAGCCCCCCTCCTTCTTCTTCTTCCTTGACCTCCTCCCTATATGGGAGAAGGGTTTCCCCTCTGGTCCTTGGCCTCCATGGCATGGAAGGGGTGAGATCCCCGCCGAGATTGGATCTGTCTATCTGTCCCTCTTTGTTTCTGCGTTCTCACATTCTACGCTTTCACTGTTTCTTATATTCCCGGAGATCCGTAACTCCGATTGGGCTGAAATTTTAACACGATCTCTATCCGGCTATTAGCTTTCTTGCAGTGAAAGAAGGGCATCAACCGCCTTACAGGATGTCCACGAGGGTCAGGGGCGCGCACAGGGGGTGGGGCGCGCCCCCCTGCCTCGTGCCTCCCTCGGGCGCCGTCTCGTGTGGATTTTCTTCCCAAAAATCATATATATTCCAAAAAAATCTCTGTCAGTTTTTATCCTGTTTGGACTCTGTTTCATATGGATATTTTGCGAAACAAAAAACATGCAACAAATAGGAACTGGCACTGGGCACTGATCAATATGTTAGTCCCAAAAATAGTATAAAAAGTTTCCAAAAGTATATGTAAGTTGTAGAATATTGGCATGGAACAATAAAAAATTATAGATACGACGGAGACGTATCAGCATCCCCAAGCTTAATTCCTCCTCGTCCTCGAGTAGGTAAATGATAAAAAGATAATTTTTGATGTGGAATGCTACCTAGCATAATCTTGATCATGTATCTAATCATGGCATGAATATTAAGATACGAGTGATATAAAGCAATAGTCTATCATTTGACATAAAAACAATAATACTTCAAGCCTACTAATAAAGCAATCATGTCTTTTTGAAAATAACATGGCCAAAGAAAGTTATCCCTACAAAATCATATAGTCTGGCTATGCTCCATCTTCACCACACAAAATATTCACATCATGCACAACCTCGATGACAAGTCAAGCAATTGTTTCATACTTTTGACGTTCTCAAACCTTGTCAACTTTCACGCAATACATGAGCGTGAGCCATGGACATAGCACTATAGGTGGAATAGAATGGTGGTTGTGGAGAAGACAAAAAGGAGAAGATAGTCTCACATCAACTAGGCGTATCAACGGGCTATGGAGATGCCAATCAATAGATATCAATGTGAGTGAGTAGGGATTGCCATGCAACGAATGCACTAAGAGCTATAATTGTATGAAAGCTCAGACTAAAAACTAAGTGGGTGTGCATCCAACTTGCTTTCTCATGAAGACCTCGAGCGTTTGAGGAAGCCCATCATCGGAATATACAAGACAAGTTCTATAATGAAAATTCCCACTAGTATATGAGAGTGATAACTCAAGAGTCTCTCTATATGAAGAACATGGTGCTACTCTGAAGCACAAGTGTGGTAAAAGGATAGTAACATTGCCCCTTCTCTCTTTTTCTCTCATTTTTTTGTTTTTTTTGTTTTTTTGTGGGCTTCTTTGGCCTCTTTTTTTATTTGGGCTTCTTTGGCCTCTTTTATTTATTTTTAATGTCCGGAGACTCATCCCAACTTGTGAGGGAATCATATCTTCCATCATCCTTTCCTCACATGGGACAATGCTCTAATAATGATGATCATCACACTTTTATTTACTTACAACTCAATATTACAACTCGATACTAGAACAAAATATGACTCTATATGAATGCCTCCGGCGGTGTACCAGGGTGTGCAATGATCTAGCGTAGCAATGACATCAAAAAAAGGACAAGCCATGAAAACATCATGCTAGCTATCTTACGATCATGCAAAGCAATATGACAATGATGCTCAAGTCATGTATATGATGATGATGGAAGTTGCATGGCAATATATCTCGTAATGGCTATGGAAATGCCATAGTAGGTAGGTATGGTGGCTGTTTTGAGGAAGGTATATGGTGGGTTTAAGGTACCGGCGAAAGTTGCGCGATACTAGAGAGGCCGGCAATGATGGAAGGGTGAGAGTGCGTATAATCCATGGACTCAATGTTAGTCATAAAGAACTCACATAATTATTGCAAAAGTCTATTAGATATCGAAATAAAGTACAACGCGCATGCTCCTAGGGGGATAGATTGGTAGGAAAAGACCATCGCTCGTCCCCGACCACCACTCATAAGGAAGACAATCAATAAATAAATCATGCTCCGACTTCATCACATAACGGTTCACCATAGGTGCATGCTCCATTTGAATTTGTTGTCCTTCTTTAACAACTCCGTCATAGGCTTTGCAATCTTCGAGAAATTCTCAATGAACCTTCGGTAGTATCCTGCGAATCCAAGAAAACTCTGGATCTCTCCAACGGACGTGGGTGCCTCCCAATTTGTCACAGTGACGACTTTATTGGGGTCTACTGCTATTCCTTCTCCGGATATAACATGTCCAAGGAATCCAACTTCCTTCAACCAAAACTCACACTTGCTGAACTTGGTGTATAGCTGATGTTCTCCGAGCTTCCCAAGTACGAAACACAAGTGCTCCTTATGCTCCTCTTCATTTTTTGAGTAGACCAAAATATCATCTATGAACACTACATAAACACCTTGTTCATCATGTTCATAAAATAAGCAAGTGCGTTAGTCAAGCCAAATGACATAATGGTATACTCATATAGCCCGTACCTTGTGGTAAAAGTTGTCTTAGGTATATCCTGCTCTCGAATCTTCAACTGGTGGTAACCTGATCGTAGATCGATCTTGGAAAAAAACTTTGCTCCTTGCAGCTGATCAAACAAATCATTGATCATTGGCAGTGGGTACTTGTTCTTGATCGTTACTTCATTCAATCCCTGATAATCAACAACCATCCTTAATGATCCATCCTTCTTCTC
>NW_025228542.1:23620-25400 GCF_018294505.1 Triticum aestivum | reverse complement strand
GAAAGAAGGGCATCAACCGCCTTACAGGATGTCCACGAGGGTCAGGGGCGCGCACAGGGGGTGGGGCGCGCCCCCCTGCCTCGTGCCTCCCTCGGGCGCCGTCTCGTGTGGATTTTCTTCCCAAAAATCATATATATTCCAAAAAAATCTCTGTCAGTTTTTATCCTGTTTGGACTCTGTTTCATATGGATATTTTGCGAAACAAAAAACATGCAACAAATAGGAACTGGCACTGGGCACTGATCAATATGTTAGTCCCAAAAATAGTATAAAAAGTTTCCAAAAGTATATGTAAGTTGTAGAATATTGGCATGGAACAATAAAAAATTATAGATACGACGGAGACGTATCAGCATCCCCAAGCTTAATTCCTCCTCGTCCTCGAGTAGGTAAATGATAAAAAGATAATTTTTGATGTGGAATGCTACCTAGCATAATCTTGATCATGTATCTAATCATGGCATGAATATTAAGATACGAGTGATATAAAGCAATAGTCTATCATTTGACATAAAAACAATAATACTTCAAGCCTACTAATAAAGCAATCATGTCTTTTTGAAAATAACATGGCCAAAGAAAGTTATCCCTACAAAATCATATAGTCTGGCTATGCTCCATCTTCACCACACAAAATATTCACATCATGCACAACCTCGATGACAAGTCAAGCAATTGTTTCATACTTTTGACGTTCTCAAACCTTGTCAACTTTCACGCAATACATGAGCGTGATCCATGGACATAGCACTATAGGTGGAATAGAATGGTGGTTGTGGAGAAGACAAAAAGGAGAAGATAGTCTCACATCAACTAGGCGTATCAACGGGCTATGGAGATGCCAATCAATAGATATCAAATGTGAGTGAGTAGGGATTGCCATGCAACGAATGCACTAAGAGCTATAATTGTATGAAAGCTCAGACTAAAAACTAAGTGGGTGTGCATCCAACTTGCTTTCTCATGAAGACCTCGAGCGTTTGAGGAAGCCCATCATCGGAATATACAAGCCAAGTTCTATAATGAAAATTCCCACTAGTATATGAGAGTGATAACTCAAGAGTCTCACTATATGAAGAACATGGTGCTACTCTGAAGCACAAGTGTGGTAAAAGGATAGTAACATTGCCCCTTCTCTCTTTTTCTCTCATTTTTTTGTTTTTTTTGTTTTTTTGTGGGCTTCTTTGGCCTCTTTTTTTATTTGGGCTTCTTTGGCCTCTTTTATTTATTTTTAATGTCCGGAGACTCATCCCAACTTGTGAGGGAATCATATCTTCCATCATCCTTTCCTCACATGGGACAATGCTCTAATAATGATGATCATCACACTTTTATTTACTTACAACTCAATATTACAACTCGATACTAGAACAAAATATGACTCTATATGAATGCCTCCGGCGGTGTACCAGGGTGTGCAATGATCTAGCGTAGCAATGACATCAAAAAAAGGACAAGCCATGAAAACATCATGCTAGCTATCTTACGATCATGCAAAGCAATATGACAATGATGCTCAAGTCATGTATATGATGATGATGGAAGTTGCATGGCAATATATCTCGTAATGGCTATGGAAATGCCATAGTAGGTAGGTATGGTGGCTGTTTTGAGGAAGGTATATGGTGGGTTTAAGGTACCGGCGAAAGTTGCGCGATACTAGAGAGGCCGGCAATGATGGAAGGGTGAGAGTGCGTATAATCCATGGACTCAATGTTAGTCATAAAGAACTCACATAATTATTGCAAAAGTCTATTAGATATCGAAATAAAGTACAACG
>NW_025228542.1:20348-22341 GCF_018294505.1 Triticum aestivum | reverse complement strand
CTCTTCATTTTTTGAGTAGACCAAAATATCATCTATGAACACTACATAAACACCTTGTTCATCATGTTCATAAAATAAGCAAGTGCGTTAGTCAAGCCAAATGACATAATGGTATACTCATATAGCCCGTACCTTGTGGTAAAAGTTGTCTTAGGTATATCCTGCTCTCGAATCTTCAACTGGTGGTAACCTGATCGTAGATCGATCTTGGAAAAAAACTTTGCTCCTTGCAGCTGATCAAACAAATCATTGATCATTGGCAGTGGGTACTTGTTCTTGATCGTTACTTCATTCAATCCCTGATAATCAACAACCATCCTTAATGATCCATCCTTCTTCTCCACTAGAAGTACTGGTGATCCCCAAGGTGACGAACTTGGGCGAATATATCCTTTATCCAATAACTCCTTAATCTGTTTCTTAATTTCCTCTAAATCCTGTGCGGGCATCCTGTACGATCTCTTAGATATTGGCCCTGTGCCTGGCAAAAGCTCTATCAAAAACTCTATGTCTCTATCCGGTGGCATGCCTAGCAACTCTTCTGGAAATACATCCAGGAAATCCTTTACCACTGGTACTTCCTCCTGTACAACTCCTATTAAGGAATTTACTTGAGTCCTAATCAACAAATGCCGGGATACATGCTTGATCCTTCTTCCTTGTGGGGTGGTGAGCAAAATCGACTTACTAGCGCAATCGATGTTTCCTCCATACATCGATAGCCAATCCATACCCAGAATCACATCCAAACCTTGCGACTCCAGAATTATCAGTTCTGAGGGGAAAACGTGCCTACCTATGGCCAATGGTATCTGAAAACATCCTTGGCTTGCCATATACTTTGCTCCTGGCGAGCTCACTAACATAGGTGTACTAAGAACTTTGTTGGGCAGTTTATACTTATCCACAAATCCCCTTGATATGTATGAATGCGATGCACCAGTATCGAAAAGTACGACTGCGGTAAAAGACTTAACCAAAAACTTACCTATTACTGCATCTGGCTGGGCTTCAATCTCCTACACGTTAACGTGGTTCACTTGTCCCCTGTTGAAAGGGTTGGGCTTCTTCCCAAAGCTTCCATTGCCGTTTCCGTTCTTAGCTTCAGGACATTCATTAGCATAATGTCCGGTCTTCTGGCACTTGTAGCAAGTAACGTGGCTTAGATCTTTCTTGGCGGGCGTTGATGGGTTGGAACGGTTCTGTCCGTTGCTTCCTCCATTACCATTCTTGGAGCCACTATGGTTGTGTGAACTTCCTCCATTATGAGTGTGGCCTCCATGGTTATGCACAAGTCCTCCCGAGTTCGGGGTGAAACGGGGTCTCTGCTGAGCTCCTGAATTATGCTTCCCTTGTCCATACTTCCTCTTGCGGTTATCAATCTGCTGCTGCTTCCCTTCAATCATGAGAGCTCTATCTACCAACTTTTGGTAGTTATTAAAGGTTGCTACCGTCAACTGCATGCTTAGCTCATCATTCAATCCCTCCAAAAACTTCTCTTGCTTAGCCGCATCCGTAGCAACATCATCTGGGGCATAACGGGCTAGCTTGCTAAAGTCATCCACATACTGGCTAACTGTGCGTCCTCCTTGGCGTAAGTTGCGAAACTCACGCTTCTTTATGTCCATAGCTCCTGCTGATACATGGGCGGTGCGAAAATCCTACTGGAACTGGTCCCACGTAACAGTGGCTATATGATAGGTGACAATGTAATTCTCCCACCATGAGGCTGCTGGTCCATCCAATTGGTGCGCGGCAAAACGCACCCTCTCAGCATCTATGCATCCTACAGTGGTTAACTCCCTTCCAATCCTACGGAGCCAATCATCTACCACTATCGGCTCGGTGCTACTGGAAAACACCGGCGGCTGCAACCTCAGAAAACGGGCTAAGTTGTCAACTGGTGGTGGTGGTGGTGGGTTGTTGTTGTTGTTGCCTTGGTTCTGAACTAACAACTGCATCAGGGTATTCTGCTGCTGGATCAACCGAGTGA
>NW_025228542.1:12898-20143 GCF_018294505.1 Triticum aestivum | reverse complement strand
GTGCTCGGACTATACTATATATATGGTAGACTACTACTATTGTTTTGATGGTCAACTAGAAATATTGATCGGTCGAAGACTCCATGATATCTGCTCCAGCTTCGTCTTGATAATCATCATCACTATCATTGGGGTCCGAGTCGGTGTCGTCGATGATGATGTAGTCCTTAGAACGAATCTCCTTGGGTTCGTCGTCTCCTCCTCCTAGCGCGGGGTCTCCCATGAATACTCCTAGCTTCCTTTCCAGATCGTCCTTCTTCTCCACTAGTACGACGATTTCCTCCTCATAATCTTCGCGAGTTGCCTTGAGTTCTTCCTCAAGCTCCGTGATCCTTGTCATCGCCTTCCTCAGATCTATCATGCCTGCGCACATCTAGTTCTCCTGGCGGCGAATATGCTGGTTTAACTCCTGGATGAAAGCTGCAATTGATCTATCCTTCCTGGTGCTAATCATCTCCCATTGCTCATCTTGGCGCCCACAAATCTGGTAGATAGTATCCTTGAGATCCTGGTGGTAAACTTCTCCAATGCGTCCCATGGTGATGTGAGCTGCCATACTCTTTCCTAGACTCCAGGTTGGTGCATCAAAGGAAAACTCTATGGGCTCAATGACTGGCGTAAATGTCCTTCCTGGAACTTGAACTTGAATCATCCAGCGCTCCTCTTCTGGTAAAGGGGCGTTGTAAGTCCAGGTGAAGCTTGGTATTCCGATGTTCAGGTACCTAGTGACTTCCTTCAAGTGTCGTCCAAAGGGTGTTTCTTCATCCGGTTGTGCAAACTTGTTCATTGTGTCTGCCATCCTAAAGAGTAGAAAATGGAGAGGAGTCAGAAATGAGAAGAGAGTAGTGATCTAGGGCTTTAGCAAGTGGCCGTGTCCTACAGTCAGCGTGTGCTCTGATACCATCTTGTAGTGACCATACCTCAAACAGTCTGATCTCTGTGCATCAGTGTCATCCCTGGATCGGTAATGCTGACATGCACAGTACTTGAGGATTTATAACAGAGTAGCAATCACACACTTATTACATCGAATGTCTCAAAAGTGAACTTATTACAATAAATATGGCTTAAGGCCATCTAATATGATAACAATGGAAGGCTTGGAAGATAAAGTTAGTCCATCAACTCCAACGGCATCACTGAGTGAAAGACCATGACGCTCCTTACTCGTCGTTTGAAAAGTTTGCAACATGATACGTTGCAGCCCAAAATGGGTCAGCACATGGAATATGCTGGCAATTGTAACACAAGAGAGTAATGAACAATGTAAAGCTATCACCACATGCATATATGGCTGGTGGAGGCTGTATGTTTAATAGGTTTTGCGAAAAGCCAATTTTTCCCTACTGCAAATGAATATATTTTATTTAACTACAAAGTTGGTTGAAAACATTGAGAAGGTAAACCCCCTCTCAATTCCAATAAAAAGTAATAATTAACCCAACAAACTTAATTTAGAGTGATGAGATCCACATGATAATCCAAGAACCATATACTCAAGATGTCCATAACCAGGGACACGGCTAACCATGATTAGTTTGTACACTCTGCAGAGGTTTGTGCACTTTTCCCCACAAGACTCGATCTTCTCCGTTGGATTTCTCGCACTACAAGGTGTTTGAGAAATGGATGACCGAGACACAGTCTTTCAGAAGCGTTAGCACCTTACGATGGGTAGATCGATACACCTAGCTACATCCCCTACATCTGTTAGTCTACCACTGTAAGAGTTCACATGACTTAATCAATTATGCCAGAGCCCATAATGGCATGTGGCTGCACACGGAAGTTTCCAGCATGAATAATCTTATGATCCCTTTGAGCCTAGGTGGCGGTACATAGGAAAATCACACGGTACCCCGGGATTTCCAAAAATACAGGCAATCACTTGGTTCCCCAGGTGCCTCAATCCACCCAGATGTGTATTAAAGTTGCCACCTTAAGTTGAACCATTAAGTAAACAATCTCACAATCTGTCATGGAATACACTCAAACCCAATCCACGTCTATGAACATAGCATGGCAATATAAGCATAACGTAGAAGTAACTCCCAGGGTTTGATAATGGAACAGGTGAATAGGTACTACCTCATCTACTTCCCAACCCACAATTTATTCAGATCCGAACCATGAATTTGTTTGGGGGTTGATCTAATGCAATAAAAACTAGGTAGTAAAGAGGTATGATCAAAGTGTTACTTGCCTTGCTGATGATCCGTGAAACCTAGAGACTCGATGTAGAACGCTTCACACTCCGGGTACTCTATCGCAATCAAACAAGCATACAATAAGCAATCAAGCAAAGGCACGGGTAAAACTCAAATAAGAAGTCTAACCAGAAAGTTCAACTTAAGAACTCCAGTTTGCAAAAAGAATCAAATCAAACGAAGCAACGAAACTCAAACTGCGAAAGAAACAAACTTCGTTTACTAATCTGGACTAAAGTCAAATTTTACTGTAGCAAAAACTTGTTTAAGTTGATTAAATGGAAAGAGGGTTTCGAGAAGAAACTCTAGCCGCTTGAATCGCCTGATTCCGATAAACAAGCGAAAAGTTATACTAGAATGAAAATTGGATCAGAAATCACGATCGAAAAATAATCGCGGAAAATCCGAGAAAAAGAAAAACTGACGAACAGGCTAACGAACGAACGTTCGCTGTCTGCGGCTAAAGGGTGAAAACCGTTCGTTGAAACGAACGTAAAAACAGGCGTTCGCTAAATAACTAAGCTGAAAAAACCAAACCGATCTATTAAAAAAACTAGATCTAGGGTTTACCTAAAAAAACCGAACGAAAAAAAATACGCGACAACTCCGGCGAGGCGGCGCGGCGGCGACGGCGGTGGCGGCCGCGGCCTCGAGGCGGCTAGGGTTTCGGTGGCTCGGGCTGGGGTGGGCTGGGGTGGGCTGCGGTGGGGTGGCAGCTTATAAAGGCTGGGCGGGGCGGAGTCCGGGTTGCCCACGGCGGCCCAAGGCGGTTTGACTTTTTTTAAATAATTCCGACGCGTAGAAAAAGAAAGAGAAGAAATACTAAATGGACTCCAAAAATTCCGAAATAAATTTTCCCCGTCCTCTAAAAATAAGCCGGACAAGGTGAACATTTATTTGGGCCTAAAATGCAATTTTGAAAAACGCCTTTTTTTCCTAATTCAAATAAAATAACAATAAAACTCCGAATAGAAATCTTATTTGATTTTAATATTAAATCTTCGATATTTATCTATTTCGAGGAAGTCATTTTATCCTCTCTCTTTTATTTTTATAAAAGAAATAGTCAAAGAGAAAATAATTAAAATCAAATGATCCTCTTTTCAAAATTCGCGAAAACGCGAATATGAAAATAATGAAATCCCAAACTCTCTCCGTAGGTCCTTGAGTTGCGTAGAATTTCTAGGATCACGCCAAAATGCAATAAAATATAATATGCAATTATGATCTAATGCATAACATCCCAAATGGTTTGGGATGTTACAACAATTTTTATTCGGTGTCACCTTTATTCATAGACTGTATGCCGTCTCTTGAGTTGTCGCACTCACACACCTCGGCACAAATTTCCAGGGGATCTATATGGCCACACATGTGTCGCCAAAAAAGCCCAAATAGCTTTATATCACAATTCGATGTCCTGAGCTTGGCATTATATGCATTGGCTCCGAATCATGCCTTTGGTCAATAGTTGGGTTGCCCGGCTCCTGTGTTTGCTACCTTACGTTCCGTTTGTTCGGCTAGGGTAGTAAAGGGAGAACTACTGCGATTGTGTTTCTGATTCGTCCGGTCAAGAACCTTAGTAGAGAAAGCCGAAAACTGACTGTTATGATGCGGTGAGAGCTGGTCAGCCATTCGGCGACTTATTAAAATCTTTAGTGATTGTTTCCGTATTATACGAAGGACCATTTTTCCGGTCACATACGTAACGCATCCGCATCCGGATATCCACGTACTTACCAGGGGCTATCCTCTAGCCCCATCGTCAAACTCCTATGGCTAAGTGAGAGTGGTAAAGCCACATAGTCCGATTGCCTGGTTCGCCGCACTGACACCTCCTTCACGGACCAAGACGTTGGGTCAAGTGTGATTATGTCCTATTCCGAACACCCCTGTAGTATTTACGTGGGGCCCGAAGCCGACGACTGGAAAACTCTTAGGAATACAAAAACGGCCACATAGGAGGAAAGAACTTTCAGACAAAGGCACAAATATATTACAAAGCCTTCATATATAATAAAAACGTCCGGACAATTTGGGTACATTTATTAGAACATAATGTCCTTTGAGCATTGACCCTCTACCAAGTGGGCACCCTCTAGAACGTCCTCTAAATAGCGCTCCGGCGTGCGGTGGTTCTTGCCTCCGGGAGGGCCCTCGACAGCCACTTCGACAGCCTTCATCTTCGCCCAGTGCATCTTGACGCGGGCGAAGGCCATCCGTGCACCTTCTATGCACACCGACCGCTTGATTGCGTCGATTCGGGGCACTGCATCGACAAGTTGCCGTGCCAGGACAAAATAGCTGCTCGGAATGGGTTTGGCTCATGGCTACTCCGAACATCTTATGCAGCTCCGCCCACTGCGCCATTTGGTTGTTCAGCAGCGCCGGGTGCTCCCGTGCCGCGAACTGTGACCAAAACGGCTTCTCCATCACATGCCCCTCCTGAGCCTGGAAAAGTTGCGCGGCGTCGGCGACACTCTTTGGAAGATCCGCAAAAGCGTCTGGAGAACTCCAAAGTCGATTAAGTAAGGCATATCTCTGATCACCAAACTTAGTCTATAAAAGAAAGGGCTTACCAGCCGCTATCTGTACGGTCTGCCGGACCTCCTTGAGAGCCGCCCTAGATTTGGACCGCGCCTCTTTGGCCTCCTCAAGGGCCTTGGTGAGCTCGGTTGCGTTGGCTTTATTCTCCTCCTCGAGGGACTTGCACTTGCGGGCGGCGTCCTTGAGCTCTTGCTCTATTACAGATACCCGCTCCTCGACCTGGCACCGGGTGGCCTGTTTGGCCTTCAAATCTGCAGCCGCTTTATCAATGGCTGCATTGCTCACTCTCGCCTGCTCCTTGGCCCGGACAGGTTCACCCCTAAGGGTCTCGACCTCAGCAGCGCCATCTGCAATTTCACACGTAACATAGTCTAAGTTTCAACTTCGCATTCACACATTTATATAGGCACAAACGGGATGTTCGCAGCATACCCTGTGCCTCGTCGAGCCGTTTGTTAATAAGGACAATGTCCTCATCGGCCTGCTTCAGTTGCCGTTTCAGTTCAGAAACGTCCGCGGCCTGGGCGGTTGCCACTAACAGTGAAGCCTGTTTTTTCAGCCAAATAAGTATGTTAGTTCCTGCAGATATATATAGATCCTCTGTTCGCCCTTCTTCATGGACCGGCCAGAGTCTCAGGGGCTACTATCTATATACAGGCATGTTTTCCATATGGAAAGTGGCTAAAGACATTACATCGCATACCTCGAAGCCTGTTAGCAGGCTCGTAAAGGCTTCATCCAGCCCGCTTTTAGCGGACTGGATCTTCTCAGCCACCGTACCCATCAAGGAATGGTGCTCCTCCAAGATGGACGGACTCCGCAGTTCATCCCTCAGCATGTTCGGCGCCTCCGGATTCATGGAGGTCCCCGCAAGAATAGGCGCTCCCCCCTCCCTTGAAGGAGGCTGCTCACTCAACTCCAGATCCGTCTCCGAAGCAGTATTCGGCTAGGGGCCTAACAGTCTAGGGCCCCCATCCTCGGTCTTCACGGGGGTCGCGTCCCCCATGTCCTCCACGGCCGAGGTATTACCCTCCGGTGCCATATTGATTGTCCCCAGCACCTCTCGACGATCTGGAGAAATCCTCTGGGATGACACCTCGATGTCATCCGCCCTAGGGGCGAGGAAACTTGCGGAGGCGTCTCACTCTCCATCATCTCCGGCGGCAAATCCCCTGACGAGGAGGATTATTGAGGGAGATCGCGGGCTGGACTGAAACACATGATTTAATATTATTCTCACAATTCATAAAGGAGTGGATGTATGTAAAGCATCCCCAGGTACTTACAATTCGGCGAGGGGCTTGGTCCGAGGGCGGGGCTTGGGGATATCCTCGGTGTCCGAATCAGAGTCATCCGAAAGGGATAACTTTCCCCTCTTAGACGCTCTCGCCTCCGGGTCTGCGGAGGCTGATACGTCTCAACGTATCTATAATTTTTGATTGTTCCATGCTATTATATTATCTGTTTTGGATGTTTAATGGGCTTTATTATGCACTTTTATATTATTTTTGGGACTAACTGTCGGCGTTCTGGGAACGGGGGTCCCCAGACTTGCCTGCCTGCAGCCTGCGGCGTGGCTCAAAGGGGGCCCAGCACGGCCCATCTGCACCAACACAGACCCAAGACCCTCGCGAGGGGCCAAGCCTCGCGGGGCGGATGACGCGGAGCTTCCTCAGGCACGGCCTTACCAGGCTGGCTCACGAGGAGGCGGAGAGATCAAGGCGGGGTACCTCATGAGGTGCCCGTGACGCAAGCCATGACGACCAAGGGCGCCAGGCGGGTGCCAGCCCACGCAGTGTCCTCCTTTTCCTCTTTGGTGCAAAGGGAGCAAGCGCAGCCGCGGAGTACCGAGGCGTCAGGCAAAGGTTGCCATTTCGGTGCAACAAGACCAAGACTAGGAGGACTGCAAGATGGAGGTCATCGTGGAGCCCAAGACGGCGTCACCACCAGAGCTTTGTGCAGGCGAAGACTACTTTTGTCAGGATAGCTAGTACTAGCTGTCCCCCTTCAAATTAGCCCGCCATTGTTGGCTCCCTTCCCACTCGATATTTGGGAGAGGACCAGGGCCCCTATAAATAGGACCAGCCTCCCATAGGACAAAGCGGGCGGAGAGGAGCATCAACAATCGGAGAGAGAGAGAGAAGGGTGACTGAAATCCTCCCAGCAGTTCATCGCCCCAGCCAAGAACAGACCCTCGCGAGGCTGTTCTTCCTTGTATTGTTCATCATCATCAGCCCAAGAGGCAATCCACCACGCCACACACTGGAGTAGGGTATTACACCACAACGGTGGCCCAAACCAGTATAAACCTTGTGTCTCTTGTGTTGTTCTTTCCATAGCTTAGATCTTAGCGAGGCGGAGGGGTGCAGGTAGGTATGAGGCGAAATCTCCGCGCGCACCCCAGTGTTCGAACCTCAAGGGTCTGTCGGAACCCGAAATCCGACATTTGGCGCGCTAGGTAGGGGTGCGCCGGAATTCGTCTTCCACCACC
>NW_025228542.1:6550-8549 GCF_018294505.1 Triticum aestivum | reverse complement strand
GTTAAAGGGGGGTTCCTTAGCATTGCGACTCAGGGCTCTTACTGGCTCTCCAGCCCTCACCCTCTGGCCTT
The DNA here is from genome assembly GCF_018294505.1 of Triticum aestivum. Classification (NCBI taxonomy): domain Eukaryota; kingdom Viridiplantae; phylum Streptophyta; class Magnoliopsida; order Poales; family Poaceae; genus Triticum; species Triticum aestivum. Next base: position 8,478 of record NW_025228542.1, on the reverse strand, counting down.
GTCCACGGCATTGCGACCTGGCATACCAGCGACGGCTGAGACCAGCTCGAGGGCCGGGACCCGAGGACGTAGAGTGCCGACATCTAACCAAATTTGCAGGGACACATCACAAGATAAGGCCCAGTGCCAGGCGCAACCCGCCTAGAGGTAGGGCCCCGTGAGTCCCGCGCTGGCCCACGGGTGCCCAGATACACCTCGCCAAGCCCTATCGTGCCAGCCACGTGTCAGGGAGGGGCTGTACATGCCCCGGGGGCTCCTCCTGGAGGGGGGCCCCCTCCCACGTACCAGTGGAAGCACCATGCTCCGTGCTGGCTGACGACACTGCCGAGGAGCGACTATGCCCGTACACATACGGAAGCGCTATGCTCTGCGCTGGTGATAAACAACTGAGGGTGGCCCCCGGGCCGCATCAACCTCAGGGAGCCCAGAGCTTAGTGTCCAGCCTCATCGTAACGCCTCCCCTCGGGAGTGCCGCGCGAGGGGGCTGGGCACGGGGGCTGCGCCTGGGTCACGCCCAGACGCCTGCCGCCCAGCCAGCCCCCCCCCCCGGGGCCTGGTTCGTCGCGCATCTCTCCCCGAGGGGAGCCAAGGTACGAAGGCCGTTTGAGCGTCAAGGGGGACTCCTGAGCATCGCGACTCAGGAGCCTAACTGGTCACGTAGCCCCTCACTCCTTAGTTCCGAAAGGCTAACGCTGGGTGAGGTATGCGCGCGGCCGGGCTCTGTAGACGTAGAACGGTAGATGCACCCACATCACACCTCCCTACTTGCTGTTCGTGCGCCAAGGGGGACTCCTAAGCATCGCGACTCAGTAGCCTAACTGGTCACGTAGCCCCTCACTCCTTAGTTCCGAAAGGCTAACGCTGGGTGAGGTATGCGCGCGGCCGGGCTCTGCAGACGTAGAACGGTAGATCCACCCACATCACACCTCCCTACTTGTTGTTCGTGTGTCAAGGGGGACTTCTGAGCATCGCGACACAAGAGCCTAACTTTTCACGTAGCCCCTCACTCCTTGGCCCCGTCCTGGTTTCTGGTCGGGACTAACGCTGGGTGAGGTATGCGCGGGGCCGGGCTGTGCCGGCGTAGAACATAAGAAAGTAGGAAGGAAAAGCGCAAATTTCAAGGAATTCAAAAGCAAATATCACATTCCACACTATTGTCTCAATACCAAACGCAAGTTTAAACGCCTCCCCAAGGCATGATACATGTGCAGGAATTAAAGGCAGGACATGAGCCACAACGGAGTCACTTGTCGGCGGTGGAGCAGCGCGGAGTGGGTGCGCCTCATGGAGCAGTGGGGTCGGCAGCGCCTTGCTTTGAATTGGTGCTGAAGGCCTGGAACTTCCCCAGCAGAGCCTCCGCGCGACCCTTCACGGCCTTGGCAGCGGCAGCAGCTCGCTCGCCGCTTACTGGCTCCAGCAGGCCGTCGAGGTCGACGCTGGGATCGCGAAGGTAGATGTGGGTGAGGACCCACGTCAGCGCTGCAGAAGACAAGACACGCGCCTCGGCCTCGGCCGTGGGGCCAAGGCCAAGGGCGACATCTTCAAGAGCGCGAACCAGGAAGGGAAGCAGCTTGGCGGGGCCGTCCTCGGCGCCAGCCAGTGGGCTCTCCAGGCCGCTGTTGTAAAGCGTCCTCAGCGAGGAGCGAGCCTTCGCTTCCATCTCCGTGAAGGCCACGCGGTCCTCGGCAAGAACCAGGGCCTTGTCATCTAGCTCGGCCTTCCTCGCCCCCAACTCCTGCTCCAGCGCGCCTAGGCGATCGCGGTGCTTCCTGAGCTTGACCTCCCTCTCCTTGACGGCCGCCTCGCGAGCCTTCACGCCTTCTTCCTGCTCTTGGCGAAGGCGGAGCTCTTTCGCGAGCTGGTCCCGCAGGCCTTGCAGCTCGTCCTCCAGCGCCTTGCAACGACCACGGACATCAACCACCTCCCCC
>NW_025228542.1:4861-5419 GCF_018294505.1 Triticum aestivum | reverse complement strand
GCCATGTTGGCCGGCCTCAGATCCGCGTCCATCTTCTCCAACACCAGCTTCGCGCGGGGGTCCGCGAGCTCCGCTCGACCCCAATCACTGGAGTTCGTGGGCTGCTCCGTGGGCAAGATCAGCCGAGGGTGGATGCGCCCAGCATCCGCCAAGACCCACTTGCTCCTGAAGCCCTCAATCCTTTTCCCGGGGTTCGAGATGGCAATGGCGCCACTATACGCGATGAAGCTCGCGCACACGGAAGCAGGACCGCGAGAGGTCCGAAGGTAGAAGTAGTGGCGCAGCAAGGCCACTGAGGGCTGCACCCCTACGTGAGCCTCGCAGTAATAGGCGAAGATTGCCAGGAGAAGGACGGAGTTGGGGTGGAGATGTAGAGCCTGTAGCTTGTAATGGCGGAGGACAGAGAAGAAGAACTCTGAGAAGGGAGGCACCAGGCCAGCAACAATGGCACTTACGAAGAACGGATAGAAGGTGCTCCCTTGACCCTCAGGGGTGGCGGATCCGGCCTTGAACACCTTCGCCCCGTCGATGCCCCGCGCCGCCGCCATCCGGCGCAAC
>NW_025228542.1:4084-4479 GCF_018294505.1 Triticum aestivum | reverse complement strand
CGGCCTACGGCGTGGCTCAAAGGGGGGCCCAGCACGGCCCATCTGCACCAACACAGACCCAAGACCCTCGCGAGGGGCCAAGCCTCGCGGGGCGGACGACACGGAGCTTCCTCAGGCACGGCCTCACCAGGCTGGCTCGCGAGGAGGTGGAGAGATCAAGGCGGGGTACCTCATGAGGTGCCCGTGACGCAAGCCATGACGACCAAGGGCGCCAGGCGGGTGCCAGCCCGCGCAGTGTCCTCCTTTTCCTCTTTGGTGCAAAGGGAGCAAGCGCAGCCGCGGAGTACCGAGGCGTCAGGCAAAGGTTGCCATTTCGGTGCAACAAGACCAAGACCAGGAGGACTGCAAGACAGAGGTCATCGTGGTGCCCAAGACGGCATCACCACCAGAGCTTT
>NW_025228542.1:0-2870 GCF_018294505.1 Triticum aestivum | reverse complement strand
AAATCTTTTATGTATGATTTGTTATCTTTGCAAGTCTCTTTGAATTATTACTTTGGTTTGGCCTACTAGATTGACCTATCTTGCAATGGGAGAAGTGCTTAGCTTTAGGTTCAATCTTGCGGTGTCCTTTCCCAGTGACAGTAGGGGCAGCAGGGCACGTATTCTATTGTTGCTATCGAGGATAAAAAGATGGGGTTTATGTCATATTGCTTGAGTTTATGCCTCTACATCATGTCATCTTGCCTAATGTGTTACTCTGTTCTTATGAACTTAATACTCTAGATGCATGCTGGATAGCGGTCGATGTGTGGAGTAATAGTAGTAGATGTAGAGTCATTTCGGTCTACTTGTCACGGATGTGATGCCTATATACATGATCATGCCTAGATATTCTCATAATTATGCACTTTTCTATCAATTGCTCGATAGTAATTTGTTTACCCACTGTAATACTTATGCTATCTTGAGAGAAGCCACTAGTGAAACCTATGGCCCCCGGGTCTATCTTCTATCATATAAGTTTCCCATCTATTTTACTTTCAATCTATATCATAAAAATACCAAAAATATTTATCTTATTATCTCTATCGGATCTCACTCTCATAAGTGACCGTGAAGGGATTGACAACCCCTTTATCGCGTTGGTTGCGAGGTTCTTATTTGTTTGTGTAGCTGCGAGGTGACTTGCGTGTAGTCTCCTACTGGATTGATACCTTGGTTCTCAAAAACTGAAGGAAATACTTACGCTACTTTGCTGCATCACCCTTTCCTCTTCACGGGAAAACCAACGCAGTGCTCAAGAGGTAGCAGAGGACGCCCTCTTTTTCCCTTTGAGAGGAGGGTTATCTTCTTCCTCCTCCAACTCGTCCTCGTTTTCGTCCCCCTCGTGAGAGGAGGGAGCCTCGGTCCCTCCGGACATAGCGTCCGAGGTACCTTCGTGGTGGAGGCCACTTTTGGCCTCCTTATTCTTCTTATTCTTGTTCTTCTTTACCGGCACCTGGTATGGCGCCGGGACCAGCATCCTCATTAGGATAGGATCGGCTGAGCCTTCGGGAAGGGGGGCCAAACACCTGATCCGCTCCTCCTTCTTTGTCCAGACCTGTTTAAAGGATGGAATGGTTAGTGTGTCCCCTTGGATTAACAAACCAAGCTATAGGCGGAAGCTTAGCCCTTACCAGGGGGGCCGGATGGTTGCAGTCAAGACCAACGTCTTCGAACGTCTCCGGCCACGACTTTGGAGATTTAAAAAGAAATTTCTAGATCTCTTTGTGCATCGTGCCGAAGAGTTTTTGCAGAGTTCGCGGCCCTTCCGGATTAAACTCCCACAGACGGAGAGGTCGTCGCTGGCAGGGAAAGATTCGGCGGATGAGCATCACCTGAATCACGTTGGTGAGGCGAGTATTCTTTTCTATGATACTTTTGATGCACTTTTGCAGCATCAGCACCTCATCGGACAATCCCCAGTCTAGACCCTTGTTGGCCCATGGCGCGAGTCGTAGAGGGGATCCGGATCTAAATGCAGGAGTGGCCGCCCACTTGGTCCGCGGGGTTCGGTGATATTAAACCACTCCTGCTGCCATGTCTTGACGGTATCCACAAAGGCCCCTTTAGGCCATATAGCATGAGTAAGCTTGCTCACCATGGCCCTGCCGCAATCCGCGTGCTCCCCGTCGACCACCTTCGGCTTCACGTTGCAAATCTTGAGCCACAGGCCAAAGTGTGGGGGGATGCGGAGAAATGCCTCACACATTACAATGAACACCGTTATATGGAGGAAGGAGTTCAGGGCTAGATTGTGAAAATCTAACCCATAGTAGAACATGAGGCCGCGAACAAAGGGGTGAAGGGGAAACCCTAACCTGCGGAGGAAGTGGGGTATGAACACGACCCTCTTGCCAAGCTCTGCAGTAGGGATGACTTGCCCCTTTGTCGGAAGCCTGTGTGCGATTTCTGTGGTTAATTACCTCGCCTCCCGGAGTCCCTGGATATCCTTCTTCATCACGGAAGAGGCCATCCACTTGCCTTGAGAGCCAGATCCGGACATGGTCGGGGAACGTGGTGGCAATGGAGAAAGATTGAGACTTGGCGCTGGAGCTCAAAGATGGGAGGGCTAAGGAAGGAGAAGGTGTGGGGTGAAAGATGGGTTCTTATCCCTTTATAAAGGCAATGAATATCAAACGACCTCGCACAAGCCTTAACATTTGCCTACTCCTAAGGGGTCCAGCGGATGGCACGGTTGGATTGCCCAAGCCCTCATTGATGAAATTCCCGCAATAAGGGGACACGATCTTTGCTTTGATAAGACGTGCCACTGGGAGTTACATCTCGAAACATGAAACGGGAGGCTGAAAAAATGGTTCGAAATAACAATAAGGCCGGGACTCAATGCCTCACCGAAAAAGTTGTCAGAAGACATAACCTATTTTTGCTTAAGTATTTTGCCCTTGTGGTTCAGGGTTGTGACTATTGTACAAAGAGCCGGATATAGTTCTCTTGGTCAAACTTTGGAGTATTCGAAGAAGGAACCCGCCTTGCAATGCCGAAGATAATCTGCGCGCCGGACACATTGTCGTTGAAGCCTGGTTCAGGGGCTACTGAGAGAGTCCTGGATTAGGGGGTCCCCGGGCGTCCGGGCTGTGCGATGTGGGCTGGACTGGTGGCCCGTGAAGATACAAGATAGAAGGCTTCCCCTGTGTCCGGATGGGACTCTCCTTGGCATGGAAGGCAAGCTGGGCATTTGGAGGGTTTAGTCCGTAGGGCCGATCATAATCATACAGGCTAGACATCTAGGGTTTAACCATTACGATCTCGAGGTAGATCAACTCTTGTAACCCCTATACTCATCAAAGTCAATCAAGCAGGAAGTAGCG
>NW_025228541.1:48811-49915 GCF_018294505.1 Triticum aestivum | reverse complement strand
GACGGGAGTGGAGCAGGAGAGATCGAAAACTGCTAAGTCCTGTATATATAGCAAGAGCATCGGTCTCGGTTGGTGGCTCCAACCGTGACTAATGCCCCCTTTAGTCCCGGTTGGTGCCACCAACCGGGACCAAAGGCCTCTTTTCAGCAGCCCAAAGGGCGGGAAACGAAGACCTTTGATCCCGGTTGGTGGCTCCAACCGGAACTAAAGGGGGGGCATTGGTACCGGTTGGTGCCACGAACCGGTACCAATGCACCCCTTTAGTTCCTGTTGGTGCCACCAACCGGGACTAAAGGCCATGTGCTGCCCGCATCGCGGCACGAAAGTTTAGTCCCACCTCGCTAGCTGAGGGAGCTTGAGAGTGGTTTATAAGCCCCAATCTCGCTGCCCTCTCGAGCTCCTCTCAAATGCAGGCTTACGGGCCTAAACGCATTATATGTGCCTGTGGGCCTATTGGGCCCATTGCGGGCCTGAATCCTGGCCCATTGTTGGGTTTCTAGTCGTATTCAGGCCGTGGTAGCCCTTTAGGTAGCACTTTTTTATTTTATTTATTTTATTTTGATTTTTCATGCAGCTGTTTTTTAGTCCCACCTTGCCAAGCGAGAGGCACTCGCAGCTGTTTATAAGCCCTGAGTGCAGAGACGATGACGAAGAGGCTCAATGCTCCTGCACGTTGGTTAGCTTCAAGCCTTGAGGAATACGGTAGACTGCACAGAGCTATGTGCAGTGCAGTTGACACTATTCCGAAAGGCTTGAAGCAAATTAACAAGCATTGCGCCTCTTTTTTATTTTTAATGACTTATTACAACTGAGAAATAAAAAGAAAAAAAATATAGCTGAAAAGAAAAAAACTATATAGAAAACTACTCAAAAATGAATTGGAGCAAAAAATAGTTGTGATTAACTGTACTAAAAAAGGAGCATAGATGCTTATTTTTAATGACTTATTACAACTCAGAAATAAAAAGAAAAGAAAATAGTTGTGATTAAGTTTACTAAAATATGAGCATAGATACTTATTTTTAATGACTTATTACAACTCAGAAATAAAAAGAAGAAAAAATAGTTGTGATTAACTTTACTAAAAAATGAGCATAGATGCTT
>NW_025228541.1:40150-47336 GCF_018294505.1 Triticum aestivum | reverse complement strand
AGGACCAACCCTTTAGTCCCGGTTGGTGGAATGGACCGGGACTAATGGTCGTCCTTTGGTGCCGGTTCAGCCCACCAACCGGGACCAATGGTGGTGGGCCAGGAGCGAGGGCCATTGGTCCCGGTTCGTCCCACCAACCGGGACCAATAGGTCCAGACGAACCGGGACCAATGGCCCACGTGGCCCGAACGGCCCCTGGGGCTCACGAACCGGGTCCAATGCCCCCATTGGTCCCGGTTCTGGATTGAATCGGGACTAATGGGCTGGACCGGCCTGGACCATTGGCCCCTTTTCTACTAGTGAGAGGTGAGACGGAAAGCTATCCATGAAGGGATCTTTCAGAGCCCACATGCAATATGCAGCTTCATCAACAACTATCTCCAAGAACTGAACATGATCAAGGAGGTGGTGAAACCTCAGGTGCGAACCACAGCTGCTACCAGAGGTGTAACCGTGGCTAGACCTAAAGCCCCACCCGCTGGGTTTTGTAAGATTCATGTTGATGCTGGGGTGCACTTTGCCTCTCGGGGTGCAGCCGTTGCTGTTTGCAGGGACGGCGCGGAAAGGTATATGGGCAACTCAGCCCTAGTCATAGAAGGGATGCATGATCCAGCTATGTTGGAGGTGATAGCATGCAGGGAAGCGCTGGCTCTGGCGGCGGATCTAAACATCAATAACATGGTGGTAGCCTCTGATTCGAAGCAAGCAGTGAATGATATCAACAATGAAGCAATGGGTAGTAGTGGTGCAATAATCAGAGAGATCAAGTCTAGGTCTTTGCTTTTCAATTGTAATTTTATTTACGAAAGTCGTGCTGCTAATTATGAAGCATATGCTTTAGCTAAATTTTCTCGTAGGCTTCAGCAGGGTCGTCATGTATGGTTTGACCAACCTCATGACCAATATTGTATCCCACCTTCTGTGGTTTTTGATGAATAAATTTGGTCGTCCCCTCAAAAAAAACAGAGGTTGTGTGTCAGGCATGGGCCATAGGCCAGGATAAAATATCAAACACGTAAATTATACATGGGCCTATACTTCCTGCGGTGTGCATCACGAGACAAGCTGGCGGCACAGATAAAGAGCACACAGGTGCTCGGGATCACATTAGCACTTTCGGCAAATTACCAGCAATTAACGTTGGAGCATTGCCAATTTAGCATGTCTATGCAGTTAATATGGCATGATTTCATTCTTGAGTGACCAATTTCTTGCTTGCCTTTTTTTTTCGTGGCCTAGTGTCTAAGTGTGCCTCAACACCTCCTAGGCGCCACCGTTTCCAATAGAATATTTTGTGTGGGTTAAGCTCTTCGCAGATTGTATACACACAGTGAGCGCTCGGTGTTGGTAGTGTCGGTGTCCCGATGACTTGAAGGCCACCGGCGGTACTAGCATCAGCTAGTCATGCTTGGTACGACGATCGGTTTTAGAAGCTAGATCTAAGTTGGTGTCATGGGACCTGGTACGTGTGGCAACCATGGGTCACTTTTCTTGTGGGTTCAAGCGAGCGACATTAGTTTTTCTGCGTTCTCATCAATACTAGTGAGTGCAGGTTCGGTGAGCTTTAGTATTCAGTAGCGAGTTCAGGTTGGCGTGGTTTTGGTCCGGTGCATGCCGTACAAGAGCTGGCACTATTGTAACTCGCTATGAGCCTTTTGCCTTCTCGAAAGAAACACAGACACATGCATCAATCTTTTGTATTCGATTCGGATCTCTATGCAGTGTGTTTTCAATCCCCTAACCTGCAAAGAATTACAGGTGAAAGCCTTGCCGAGCCTTGAAAACATGTGCTTTGTAATATTATGTTACATAAAAATAGTATAATGTTGCATTGTTTAATCCAAAAATAGGTTTTTTTTTGCGATGGAAAAATAGGTTATTTATTAATCCTATAAACGAAATTAACCACTTCTCCAATACTCGGGCCAGGCCAAAGCTGACATTTTGAATTCAAGCTTCGCCCGTGATCCGGTCCCGCCCGGACATGAAGAGCGTGACAAAACTGCAGGTAGGCCCATTTGGCCAGACTAGTTATTTTTGAAATACGAACATGCAATTAACGATGGTTTCTGAACATACAGCTGTCATCAGTTGATTTGTCAGGGATTTTGAATAATATCCAATTAAAAATCGGACAGATGCTAAATAGACAGTCCAAAAAACGAAAATAAAGACTTTTTCAATACTCGGGCCAGGCGGAGGCTGGCTCTGCGTGTAACCCAGCCCGTCTCGACATTGCCCGGGTTTAGAACGAAAAGCGTGACGAAACTTGCAGCCGGCCCAATAGCAGCACTATCGTGGTAGCCTGCATGCATCGAAGAAGGCTGCTGTTGCGTATTCAGTTTCCGAGAGAACAAAATCCCACCCCGACACCAGCACGAACGTAGGAGTACATACGAGGCGATATATACCACCATAAACACACCGGCAGACGCATAGACGCACGATCGCTCCCGTCGCTTCCCCAAACATATCTCCTCCCGATCCAATCTCACCCGGCCAACTGCAAACACAGGTAGCCCGCGCCCGCGGGGAATCGTCGATCCAGTTCGCTATTCCATGATGGCGTCGATTGCCATGGACATAGCCGACGAATTCCAACTGCTGCTACGACAAGCACAAGCAGTACAAGGAATTATATTCCTGGCCGAAGTAGAAGACCTGCTGCGACAACTACAACAAGAAGATGACTTTCTACCTGACCCCGATGCCATGTTTCGCGAGCTTGTCCGCCTCGGTCATATTACCGAGGCCAACACGGACAACATCACCCCACACGCCAGCGTCGCGGGTGCACTGGCCACGGCAGTGGCCGAAGCACTCAAGACGGTGGACGCGCCATCCGATGGGCGCGACTGCCCGATCTGCATAGAGGACGACGACTCGGCGGCGTGGAAGGAGACGCCTTGTGAGCACCGGTTCCACGGGCGGTGCCTCGAGAGGTGGCTGCAGGCCAAGGGGAGCTGCCCCATGTGCCGGCGCCAGCTGGTGACCATGCCCTCCGCCGCCGCCCCTAGTACTGCTGTATTCTCAGATTTAGAGCTGGATGCCATGATGGACCTCGTGAATTACTAGTTGCCTCTGTAGGGAAATTAATGATGCTCCTTGCTTAGGGCTGCTCGATCGGCAAACATCTGGAAATGTAATCATATGTTTATTCACATTTTCTTCATCATGCTCTCACATGTCACTAGTAAAAAAAGACCTATAGTCCCGGTTCGTAAGGGCCATTAGTCCTGGTTTTTGAACCGAGACTAAAGTGTCAATACTAATGCACTAAACCTTTAGTCCCAGTTCTTACATAAACCGAGACAGATGGGCCTCCACGTGGCCGGTGCGACGAGCCCAGGCAGGAGGCCCTTTGGTCCTGGTTTGTGGCACCAACCGGGACCAATAGACATCCACGCGTCAGCATTTCAGGTGCTGGGATTTTTGTTTTTTTAGGGGGAGTGTTTAGGGGGTTTAGGGGGTTTAGGGGAGTTAATTTAGGTGTTTCATATATTGTGTTAGCTAGCTAATTAATAGAGAGAAGTGTCCTCTCTTATCTCCGTGCTTGGTCGACGCTACGTACTATACGTATAAAGAGGACTAGACACGCTAGCTAGTAAGCAAATGAAGAAAACAGAAGATCGTCATGAACATATGCATATAGAGAGAAGTGATATCGACCACCTCTCATTCTCTGAGAGATTGGTCAATAACAAGTTCTTGTATATCTATCCGACGCTACGTACTGGCCACATATATACATTATAATTATCTCTTACAATATAATCTCCTAATTTCAAATGAACTCAGGGTCCACATGGTATTCTCCGTCTTTAGCGATCACGTGGTCAAGAAAGAATGCCGTCAATTCCTCTTGAATTCCTCGCATACGATCTGGTGGTAGGAGTTCATCCCGCATCCGAAATATCTAATTTGAAGAAAGGGGTCAATACACATATATAAATAAATGAAACTGAACAAAAATGATGGTAATGAAAAAGATTGTGAATATTATTATTTACACACTTCATATTGTTTGTCAAAGTAGCCCCGCTCACAGGTCGTGTGGCGGATGGACTCGTAAATGTAGTATCGACAGTAATTATTCCCTTGTTCCTGCCACAACCACTTTACAAGAAATAGAGGTCAATCAACCTGATAATTAATTAGCAAGCATGCTAAATGGTATTGATGAAACTAGTGCTTGAATCATTAGGAGATGCGTGGAACATGCTACTATAGTACTTACTTTCGGGTATCTAAATTGCAGCTTCTTCGACAATCCCGGAGTTTTTTAGGTGAATTTTTTCCAAACCCTGCCAGACAAAGAAAACAATTACTTGATATCAGGAAATGAACAAAAAGTTGCCGATACGGTGCGATAATGATCGATTTAACTTACTTCTCTAGAATTCCAGTCATGTCCGCATACTCCTTGAGATCTTTTCGTCTCGAGTGTAAAACGGTTACTAGTCTCTGCTAAAGCTTAATCTCTAGGAGAATATAGTGGAAGTTGCGCACGAATGCATATAACTTATCAATTACATTATTATAACCTCGACTAATAAGGGAAACCGAGTATGCACAAGACAGTAACACTCACTTGAATTCGTAAGGGAAGAGTATTATAGTTTTGGTTTGATTTAATACAAACGATTGTAGCAGCTTTGCCTCGGTCTCTCTGGCCTGAGATTTAACCATATATGCATCTATGAGATTTGTGTTAATGAACCCAATATCACCGACTTGTCATTTATTCAATTCGGCGATCTTCAATCTGCATAATATAGTGAGCATAATTAAAAATACATGCAATGAAAGAGCTGACATATATATAGAGACTTAATGACAGAAGTAGTACTGTACTTACACGCAGTAGCAAGTGATCATTAATTTATCGAGGGCCTTTAGATTGAAAAACGCGAAGAACTCCTCAAATGGAACATTCAACAGTTTAATTCCAACGAAGTCATGCTCCTCTCTGACCATCAACGTCACAATATTGCTCCCCTCAGACTCTCTGCAGGTTTTCATGTACCAATCATGGAATCTTCGCATCATCGTTGGTAGAGAACTTTCATCTTTGACGAGAGGCTTCCCGTACACGTATTTGTGTTCGTCCACCTCCAACAAATCATAATGTACTTTGTCGGGCAGGTAATCTTCAGTATTGTTATAACCGGGCACCATCCCGCCCGGAACATTAGCGACGATATCGCTAGACACCTGGAGCGGGGGGAACAATTGGTTTGCTTGTTCGCCGAGCTGGGCAACTTTTTTCCTAGCTCGTCGTTCTGCTAACCTTTGACCACTGCCAGTACTTCCCGACCGCTCTGCTTCGATAAATGACTTTGTAAGAATGCGCTCATAGTTGTCTTTCACCGGAGACTTTGGTGGTTTCTTCATGGCAGCAAGAGTACGCTTCGCTTTTACCGGATCTATCTTCTCCTCCGGAGGTGGATTTTTCTTTGCTTTGACCCCTTCAAAGAAGTTGGTCACTTCGGCTTGCACGATCTTCGTGTTTTCCTCCTGGCTCCTCTCGTATGGTAACTTCTCTGGAGTCTTCAAAGAAGGACCGTATTTGTATTGCCTGCCTCTGGATGTACTGCTAGACGGCGGAGTAGACGGAGCGGCTGCGGCTATCTTTCCTTTCTTACGAGGCGGAGGAGAAGGACAACGCGCTGGAGCAGCCGGAGCGGCGGCGGGTCTCTTTCGCCCTTGTTGACGAGGCGGAGAAGGAGGAGGCTGGCTGCTCGGGCGCGCCGGCGTAGGCGGAGAAGGAGGCGGAGTGCCGCCACACGCCGGAGAAGGAGGCTGAGTACCCTGATCACTCGCCGAAGGAGACGGAGGAGGAGGGGGAGTGCCCTGACTCGCCAGAGGAGGAGGAGGAGGCGGAGGCGTCCAGTTCGGAAGGTTGATGAGCTCCTTCCGCCATAGGCATGGAGTCTTCAGAGAAGAACCCAGCCGAATCTCACCTTCACCCGTAGGGTGGTCAAGCTGAAGGTCCTCAAATCCGTTTGTTATTTGATCCACCATCACCCTAGCATATCCTTCTGGAATCAGCTGGCCGTGGTAGGTTGAGTCAGGTTCATTAGGTATAACAAAGCCAATAGTCGCCTTGACTTTCAATGCCATACATCACGTCATAAGGTGGCAATGTTGAGACTCTATGATAGCATCCACAGGATAGCTAGCAGGAGCTGTGAAGACATGCTTCAGCTGCTGAGTCTGCTCGGTGAAAGCCACGCTGCTTCTCTGCTGAGATGGCGGAGTAGCTTCAGGGGAAGCTTCGGCAGGTCGTTTGTTGCGATCTGCTTCTCATTCCTCTAGCCCTTGTACCCTTTCGTGCAGCGCCTGCAGTTGGCTATGCTCCACTTTCTTCCTCCTTTCCTGGGTTTTGTAACCCCCTGCGTCCGGAAAGCCAGCCTTCCATGGAATGGAGCCTGGCGTGCCTCGTGTCCGTCCAGGGTGCTCATGATTCCCGAGGGCCATTCTGAGCTCGTCATTCTCTCTGTCTGGAGCGAACGTCCCTTGATGCGCTTTCTCGATGTACTCCTTAAGCCTCGTGACGGGTATTTGCAGTTGCTCTTCCGTCCAAACGCACTTCCCCGATACAGGGTCCAAGGTTCCGCCAACCCTTCGGTGTCATTGAGAAACGACGCAACGATATCACTTCTTCACTAACCCGTCCTTCCTGACCATCGGTGTCATTGAGAAACGACGCAACGATATCACTTCTTTGTGCGATTATGTCCCTCAACATCGCTTATGTTGCTTCGTCTCGGGAGTGCTCCACAGTTTCTGCAAATATTTACAACATGTCAATTATTATTCAAACATGACAGATGGATATATATCAGTGGCAAACGTAGAACTAGTTAGTTTACGGGCCTACTTGCTATTTATTGGGCTTTCTGTGCCTACTGCGGGCCTGAATCCTGGCCCATTGATGAGTTTCTAGTCGTATTCAGACCGTGGTGGCCCAGTTGGTGGCAATTTTTTTATTTTTTCTAATTTTTTTGTTCTCTTTTTGCTATTATTTATTTTGATTTGTTTCTACTTATAACAAAATACTTATTTATTTTATTTTATTTTGTTTGTAATTACTTATTTATTTTATTTTATGATAATTCTTTTTGCTATTAAAGTTTCTAACAAAAAAAGTTCTTTATGAAAATTATTTTTGCTTTTAATGATT
>NW_025228541.1:34359-39546 GCF_018294505.1 Triticum aestivum | reverse complement strand
TTTCTGACTACATTTGTTATTTTTCATGCATTTACTGATTATTTTGAACTATAAGACCATGAAATTGAAAAGCATTTCAAATGAACTCTGAAACCAAAGTACATACATAGTTCTCCAGAGCATTAAAACCAAGGTACATACATATATAGTTCTCATTGAACAACATATAGCTCTCCAGAGCATCTAATTAAACCATACATTGAAGTTATGTAAAACATTTCAATGCAACAACAAATGCGATCATAATCGCAACCAAGGTAACAACTGATCCAACTGCATAATGATACCAAGCCTCGGTATGAATGGCATATTTTCTAATCTTTTTAATCTTCAACCGCATTGCATCCGTCTTGATCTTGTGATCATCGACGACATCCGCAACATGCAACTCCAATATCATCTTCTCCTCCTCAATTTTTCTTATTTTTTTCTTCAAGTAATTGTTTTCTTCTTCAACTAAATTTAACCTCTCGACAATAGGGTCGGTTGGAATTTCCGATTCAACAACCTCCTAGATAAATAAAATCTATGTCACATTGGTCGGCATAATTGTCATAAACAATAAATGAATCAAATAGTTATGAAAAGATAATATATACCACATCTGAATCATAGACAAGACAAGGGCCGACGGGGGCTGATACCAAAACCATCGCACTATATAATAATAAGGAATAATAAAAGTAAGAAAATTAGACAAGTATCTATCTGAAGTCAGAATTTTTTTTCTTTCAGAAAGAAGATAAGAACAAAAGGCTCACCACGGTGGTGCCGGCGACGAGATTGGCGCGGACGATCGACGGCGGTGAAGACGGGGCGGGGACGGGGCGTGACGGACCGCTAAATCTAAACAAATCTCATTGAAAATGAAGCTCGGAGGTTGAGTTTAGAGAGGAGAAAGCTTAACTAGTGTGGCTCGGGCATTTCATCGAACACCTCATATGCATAGGAGGTGAACTAGAGCACCCAAATGTCCTTCCCTCGCTGGCTTGAAAAAACAGAACACTGTGGAGTGCTCTGCCGCGGCGATGGGGTATATATAGGCAAGTTATTTGTCCCAGTTCATGGCATGAACCGGGACTAAAGCCCTCCCTTCTGTCTCGGTTCAAGCCACGAACTAGGACCAATGGTTTTGGGCTAGGAGCGAGGCCCATTTGTCCCGGTTCCAGACACGAACCGGACCTATGCCCACGATGCCCCGGCCGGCCCCCTGGGCTCATGAACCGGGTCTAATACCCCTCATTGGTCCCGGTTGTTGAAGAACCGGGACTAATGCGCTAGCCAGCCCCGTACGATAGCCTTGTTTTCTACTGGTGTGTTAATCAACTCTCGAAACTGACATGTTTTGGACTTTTGATATAATCTTTGTTTTTGAGTGTGAGATGTTCTGATCGAAAACATGAACTTAGCTGAGTCCAAGAATATATTTTTTAACCTATTTGTCATTATTATATTACTCGAGAACTACTTAGGGTTGAGCTCAAGCGCTTCAAGTGGGACATGCACCGAGCGACGGTGCGGCAGTCTGCTGGGGAGCAGATACGTCGGCCCGTGCGTACCCCATCGACTGGTGTCGGTGCTGCCGCACCAACTGGGCCAGCGACTGGTAGCGGCTCCCCACCTGCGCGCGGCTTGGGCCAAAACGCCATGGGCGGCGCCGGTGGCAGGACCTACGTGATCACTGACCCGAGCGACAACGAGCTCATTGTCCCTAAAAAAAGGCACGCTCTGGTTCGGCATAATCCAGGACCGGCCCCTCGATTCAATCGTACACTAATCATACACGCAAATGTGTACGATCAAGATCAAGGACTCACGGGAAGATATCACAACACAACTCTAGACACAAAATAAAATAATACAAGCTTTATATTACAAGCCAGGGGCCCCGGGGGCTTGAATACCTAATCTCGAAAACAAACGAGTCAGCGGAAGCAACAATATCTGAGTACAGACATAAGTTAAACAAGTTTGCCTTAAGAAGGCTAGCACAAAAGCAACATCGATCGAAAAGGCAAGGCCTCCTGCCTGGGAGCCTCCTAACTACTCCTGGTCCTCGGCGTCCGTCACGTGGTAGTAGGCACCCTCGGGGTAGCAGCAGTCGTCAAAGGTGGCATCTGGCTCCTGGACTCCACCATCTGGTTGCAACAACCAGAAAGAAGAAAGAAGGGGAAAAAGGGGGAACAAAGCAACCGTGAGTACTCATCCAAAGTACTCGCAAGCAAGGATCTACACTACATATGCAACATTATCAAAGAGGGGTTGTGTATGTGAACTGGGCTGCAGAAATGCCAGAATAGAGAGAATGCCTAGTCCTATCGAAGACTAGCATCTTCTGGAAACCACCATCTTGCAGCAAACAAGAGGGAGTAGAGTAGCATAAAGTAAAGTGGTAGTAGTGTTATCAACCTCGGCCAGAGATCCTTTCTCGACTCCCTGCGAGAAAGCAATCCCAGAGCCATACTATCCAGTTATCATCACAATCAAATCCTCATCACCATCCAGTTCTCATCACAAGTATCCAGTTCTAGTTGTATCGATCGGGATACAACTCCAAGTGTCCGTTACCGTAGGACAGGCTATCGATAGATGTTTTCTTCCCTGCAGGGGTGCACCAACTTACCCACCACGCTCGATTGACTCCGGCCGGACACACTTTCCAGGGTCATGCCCGGCCTCGGCCAAACAATACGCCGCAACCCGACCTAGGCTTAATAGAGAGGCCAGCACGCCGGACTAAATCTATGCCCCCAGGGGTCATGGGCCATCTCCCCGGGAACTCCTGCACGTTGCGTGGGCGGCCGGTGAGCAGACCTAGCTACCTCCCTAAAAAGGTAGGAGCTTACCAGTCCAACCCGGCGCGCGCCGCTCCGTCGCTGACGTCTATTAAGCCTCGGCTGATGTATACGACGCAGAACGCCCATACTATGCCCACGTGATGGTTAGTGCTATCAGGCCAGAGGCCCCTCGGATCAAATATCCAAATCGTAGTGGATTAGGAACGCGCGGTAACAAGCAGAGACTCACGAAAGATGTGACCCCGTTGCCCCGTCTCGAGGACTTGCGGCAAGGGCTAAGAATGCCCGGCCACGTCTCGTAATTATCTCACGGGCACCTTCCAGGTCAACCTGTCTCCACATCACTTTCCAAGTAACAGTTGTAAAGTCCAAGTATCCGTGTGTCCAAACATCCAGAGGAAAACCCAAGGAATCACCCTCGGTGGGTTCCACTCAATGTAATCATCAAGGTGAACGTAGAGGAATCACCCTCGGTTCACACTTGAGGGGTTGCACGACAGAGTCGTATCGGAAGTGGTTAAATAGGAAATCACCCTCGATGACCACGACCGAATAGCTACACTACAGGGTTAACATCAGAAGTGTTGTAGAGGTCTCACCCTCGGCACTCGATAGTAACCCAGTAGTGTCGAGCAACTAAGGGGAAAGTGATGTGCGGTGTCGGGGCCTGGTCTTCGATCCCGTTGATCGGGTCTTCAATGATGAAGCAGGGGCAACAAGGACAAGGTGGGGGTCACTGATGGATCACTAACCAACCTATACTAAGCAGTTTAGGATAAGCAGGTAAGGTACAACAGTAGGTACAAAAGCAGGCTATGCATCAGAATAGGTGCAAACAATAACAGTAGCAAAATCTAATGCAAGCATGAGAGAATGGAATGGGCGATATCGGGATGATCAAAGGGGGGGCTTGCCTGGTTGATCTGGCAAGGAGGGGTCGTTGTCGACGACGTAGTCGGTCACCGGGGCATCAGCGGCCTCGGGGTCTACCGGAGAGAAGAGGGGGAAGAAACAGTAAATACATAGCAAACAGAGGTAACACTAAGCATGACATGACGATACGTAGCGCTAAGCGTGCTCTAACGCGGTCCTAGACGTTATAGGTGAAGGGGAAAAACAACCGGGAAGGTGTTCCCGGTTCCGGACCTGTGTCAGACAGATGACCGGAGGGGGAAAGTTCCATGTTCAGCATGCTAGGGGCATGTGACAGATGAACGGACCGCATATTCGGATTCGTTGGATTTTTCTGAGCAACTTTCATATAGAAAACATTTTCATCCGAGCTACGGTTTATTTTCTATGAATTTTTAAAGATTAAACCATTTTCTGGATTTATTTAAATTAACAGAAAGGATAAAAATGATGTCAGCATGACGTAAGCATAATGTCAGCGATCGGCTGACCAGTTGACCAGTCAACTGGGGCCCACCAGTCAGTGACTGGAGCTGCCCAGTCAGCAAAGTTGACTGAGTCAACTTAGTCAACAGGGGCCCGCGGGGCCCAGCGTCAGTGACTCAGGTGATGGGGCCCACGCATCCATGTTGGTGGCTGCGCCGGGGAGGGCTCCGGCGACCAAGGCGACGGCGGCGCCTCGCCGGAGTTGGCCGGAGCCGCGCTACAGGGGGCCTCCGGACCTACGGCTTGGACCTAAGGGCGCGGCCCGGCACCGCGCACACGATGGTGACGATGACTGGCGTCGGGGACGACCGGAGCATCGCCGGCGACGGAAAAGGCGGCGACGACCTTCGGGCGTGTGATGGCGAAGGCGAAGCAGCGTGCTACGGAACGAAAGGAAGGGCTGGGGAGGATCCCCGTGGTGCGGCGAGTCCAACGGGCTTGAGCCCGTGACCAAAAGGTCACCGGAGTCTCGCCGGTGACGAGCTCCGCGGCGCTGCGTTCGGGCGCATGTGGGGAAGCAGCTAGGGGGCGCGCCAAGTAGGCAAGGAGAGGGAGAAGGTAGGAGAGCTCACCGAGCGGCACGCCGATGGCCCTTGGTAGTTTAGGAGCGCAGGGGAAGCCGGAATTCGAGGGATCTCGCCGGCGACAAGGGCGGAAGGGGACGAGCTCGTGCGACGTCAGCGGTGCTTCCCAGCTCCACCTGGGGGCACCAGACGACGGAGTCGACCCCGGCGGAGCTTCACGACAAGACGGCGGAGCGAGGCGGTGGCTGTGGCCGCGGTGACGACGGAGAACGGCGGCGAGCGCGCTCGGGAGAGGCGGGCGAGCGAGACAGGGTGGGGGAAAGAGCAGGTGGATCAGGGAGGCGAGAGAGGGGAGTGGAGGTAGGTGGGGAGGAGGCCGAGGCGTCGAGGGGGGGAGGCAACCTTATCCTCCTCGTCGACGGCGAGGCGGTTCGGCGGCGACGCGCGGCGCGCGCCCTCGGTCGGTT
>NW_025228541.1:25335-34349 GCF_018294505.1 Triticum aestivum | reverse complement strand
GGCGAGCGAGACAGGGGGGGAAAGAGCAGGTGGATCAGGGAGGCGAGAGAGGGGAGTGGAGGTAGGTGGGGAGGAGGCCGAGGCGTCGAGGGGGGGAGGCAACCTTATCCTCCTCGTCGACGGCGAGGCGGTTCGGCGGCGACGCGCGGCGCGCGCCCTCGGTCGGTTGAACAGGGGTACGGGAGAGCGACCGGGGAGGTTGGGCCGGCTGGGCTGGTTGGGGGCCAAGGGGGGGGGGCAGGGGCTGTGGGTCGCCGAGGCCCAAGGGGAGGCCAGGGCTCTCCCACCCCCTCTTCTTTTCCTTTTTTTTAAACAACTTTTGCATTTTCTTTTCTTTTTCTTTTAGCCAATAAAGACTTTGCAAAAGATTATGCCATTGGACAAAATAATCTCAAAGAATTATTAGGCACTGCCAAAAAAAAAGATTGTGAGGCTTTAGAAATAGTTTGCCATTTTCATAAATTAAAAAGGCATTTAATTTATTTCTTAGGCCACTGTTTGAAGTAGCTTAGGCCACTCAGACCTTTTTGCAAAAATGTTGGTTCACCACCAATAGTAGTTGTGGATTATTCTGCACATGATGAACATTTTTGTTTTCATGTCTGAGCATTTTGAATTTCAGACAAAATTTGAATTTGAATTCAACTGGAATTTAAAAGAGAAAGGAGACAATTATGATCAGGAACATGTTTAGCAAAAAGATTAACTTAACCCCAGGGGTTACTGTAGCATCATTACACCGGGGTGTTACAACTCTCCTCCTCTAAAAGAAATTCTCGTCCCGAGAATTAAGAGGTAGAAGGGAAAAGATCGGGGTATTCAGCCCGGAGGTTATCTTCGCGTTCCCAAGTGGCTTCCTCTTTAGTATGATTCGACCATTGCACCTTGAGGAACTTAGTAACCTTCTGGCGGGTTCGACGTTCAGCTTCTTCAAGAATGCAGATCGGATGCTCCTTGTATGTGAGAGCATCTTGAATTTCAATCAATTCCGGATCCACTTCACGTTCCGGATCCTTGAAGCATCGACGAAGTTGCGACACATGGAAGACGTCATGGACGTGAGAGAACTGAGGTGGCAACTCCAATTGATAAGCCACCAGTCCACGACGGGCGAGAATACGGAAGGGACCAATGTAGCGAGGAGCTAACTTTCCCTTGACTCCGAACCGATGAGTGCCTCTCAAAGGAGTGACACGCAGATAAGCTTGTTCACCAGGTTGATAAGTTGAACCCCAGTGTTTCCGGTCATAGTTGCTCTTCTGGCGGGATTGGGCCGCCTTGAGATTATCCCGGACAATGCGAACCTGCTCTTCAGCTTGTTGAATAATGTCTGGACCAATGACTGCTCGTTCCCCAGTTTCGGACCAATTCAGAGGGGTTCGGCACTTACGTCCATAAAGCACTTCAAAGGGTGCCATCTTCAAGCTGGCTTGATAGCTGTTGTTATAAGAGAACTCCGCATAAGGGAGAGATTCTTCCCACTTCTTGCCGAAAGAAATAACACAAGCTCGAAGCATGTCTTCAAGAATTTGATTGACTCGCTCGACTTGGCCTTGGGATTGGGGATGATAAGCAGTGCTCCAGGTAATATGAGTTCCCATTGCCTCTTGGAAACTATCCCAGAACTTAGAAGTGAAAATACTGCCGTGGTCTGAACTGATCTCCTTCGGAATGCCGTGGAGTGACACAATTCGGGAGATATACAAGGTTGCCAATTGACTAGCAGTGATAGTCTCCTTGACTGGCAGAAAGTGAGCAACCTTCGAGAATTGGTCGATGACGACAAAGATAGCATCGTTACCTTTCTGAGACTTGGGAAGGCCAGTGACGAAGTCCATTTGGATCTTATCCCACTTCCATTCAGGAATCGGAAGCGGTTGTAGAAGTCCAGCCGGTTTTTGATGTTCTGCTTTGACGCGACGGCAAACGTCACATTCTTCAATATATCGAGCAATGTCTTGCTTCATCTTAGACCACCAGTACTTCTGACGGATGTCAAGATACATCTTGGTACTTCCCGGATGAATAGAGAGAGGGGTGTCATGCGCTTCTTTCATCACCTTCTCTGTCATAAGCTCGAACCGGGGTACGACAATGCGATCTCTGAAGTATAAGGTTCCATCTTCACCAAGTGAGAAATCTCTGGATTTCTCTAAGGCAAGATCCTTTTTCATCAGATCAACATGAGCATCTTTGGCTTGAGCAGACTTGATTGCTTTCAGAAGAGTTGGTTCCAAAACAAGGTTATTCAGAGAACCCTGTGGAACTAGTTGAAGGTTCAGCTTGCATAGCTCTTCATAAAGGCGGGGTTGAGCTTTGTAGACCTGGTGATTATTGCAATAAGACTTTCGGCTTAGGGCGTTAGCCTTGCCAGGTGTATAAGATATACCGCAGTTGTAGTCAGCAATAGCTTCCATCCATCGCTGCTGGCGGAGGTTCAGATCTGGCTGAGTAAACAGGTACTTCAGACTCTGATGATCAGTGAAGATCTCACAACGATTACCGAGAAGGTATTGTCGCCATAGCTTCAATGCAAAGATAACCGCTGCAAGCTCAAGGTCATGAACCGGGTAGTTTTCTTCGTGAGGACGCACTTGACGGGAGGCATAGGCAATCACCCTGCGCTCTTGCATTAGAACACAGCCTAATCCTTGACGTGAAGCGTCACAATAGATGACAAAGTCCTTGCGAGAATCAGGGGGAGCAAGCACTGGGGCAGAAGTCAGTTTATCCTTGAGTGCCTGGAAACTTTCCTGACATTTGTCTGTCCAATCGAACTTAACGCCTTTGTGAAGCAGATTAGTCAGTGGCTTGGCGATCTTGGAGAAGTTCTCGACAAAGCGGCGACAATAGCTGGCCAGTCCGAGAAAGCTTCTGACTTGCTTGACAGTCTTTGGAGGGGTCCAGTCAAGAATAGCCTGAACGCGCTCTGGGTTGACGGCAATACCATCCTTGGAGATAACATGACCAAGGTAGGTGACTTTGGGTAACCAGAATTCACACTTGGAATACTTGGCATAAAGTTGATGCTCTCGAAGCTTCTCCAGAACAAGACGAAGATGTTCAGCATGTTCTTCTTTATTCTTCGAATATACCAGTATATCATCCAGATAGACTACGACGAACTTGTCGAGGTAATCCATGAATATATAGTTCATCAGACGAGAGAATGTAGCCGGAGCATTGGTTAAACCGAATGACATGACGGTGTACTCGTAAGAACCATAACGAGTCACAAATGCGGTCTTTGGAATATCCTCTTCACGAACACGGATCTGGTGGTAACCCAACCTCAAGTCGAGTTTAGAGAATATCGATGAACCAGCCAGTTGATCATACAGATCATTGATCCGAGGAAGGGGATATTTGTTTTGAATTGTAGCTTGGTTGATAGGACGATAGTCTTGGACCAAACGGTTCGTACCGTCCTTCTTCTTGACGAAGAGAGAAGGTGCTCCCCAAGCAGAGGAACTTGGACGAATGAAACCCTTGTGAAGAGATTTGTCGATTTCCTCCTTAAGCTCAAGGAGTTCATGAGGTGGCATCTTGTAGGGTCGTTTTGCAATAGGAACGGTGCCTGGTTTCAAGTCGATGACGAACTCGACAGCCCGGGCAGGGGGTATTCCTGGAAGTTCTTCTGGAAATACGTCTTGGAAGTTGCGAACGACTAGAATCTTTTCAATTCCCTCAAGAGGTGCCGCGTTCAACGCATTCAAAGCATAAAGTCGTGCTTCAGCGTTTTGAACAAGCTGAGCATGGTAGCTTACTATCTCATCGGAAGGATGTAGGAGGTGAACGACCTTGGTGGCGCAAACGATAGAGGCAGTATGCGCTTTCAACCATTCCATTCCCAGAATGAGGTCAATATTGGAAGAATCAAGAATGATGGGAGAAACACGAAATTCCAACCCTTCAATTTCAACGGGGACGTCGCGACCAATCATGGTAGTTCGACACTGACCCGCAGGGGTGCGTACCACTATCGGAGTGTTCATGGGCTCGCAACGAATGTCATGTGCGTAAGCAAAATTTTCTGACATGAATGAATGTGATGCTCCTGAATTGAATAAAACAGAAGCCGGTACTGAATTAACAAGAAGAGTACCCATCACAGTGGCAGGCTGGTCTTGAGCTTCATTCAGATCAACATGATTAGCATGACCATGACCATAAGGTCTGGCATTATTGTTATGGGGCTGATTGTTACGGCCAGTTGAAGGTAGAGCCAGCTGGCTCTTTTTCTGAGTGCACTCTTTAGCAAGGTGGCCGGGGCGGCCACATCTGAAGCACAGACCATCATTGGGATCGGGAGCAGGAGCTTGGGATGGTACATCTCGAAGAGGCTGCCTCTCTGGTGGAGGAGGCAGATGAGGTGCAGCATAGGACTGTCTTGGTGTAGGTGCAGTTGGACGATACATGCTGTGGGGAATCCATATCCGACGCTTCTGCGCTGACGGGCCCGAAGATGGGCCAGCGTCACGGCTACGCCTGAGGGATCCCTGGTGTTCCTGAAGACCAGTCTCAACCTGAATAGCCTTGTTCACCAAGGTGGCGAAGTCGGCAAAGTCATGAACGAGCAATGCTAGCTTAATATCAGGGTGAAGCTCATCACGAAACTTCTCTTGCTTACGAGCATCAGTTGCAATGTCTTCTTCAGCATAACGTGACAAGTCCAGAAATTCCCACTGATAAGCATCTACAGTCTTGTTGCCTTGGGTGAGGTTGCGGAACTCTCGCTTCTTCCTGTCCATGGTTCCCTGAGGAATGAAACGGGCACGGAAGGCAGCTTGGAAATCCGGCCAAGTAATGACCGTTCCAGCAGGTAGGGTACGCCTGTGGCTGTCCCACCATTGAGCAGCAGGACCCTTCAGAAAGAAAGATGCGAAGGTGACATAGCTGGCAGGGGCAACACTAGCAGACTCCATTTCATATGTGATGTTGCGGAGCCAGTCATCAGCATCAAGGGGTTGAGTTGAGCTGCGGTAGATAGATGGGTTGAGGCGCATGAAGTCCTGCAGAGTTACTCGGGTTGGATGTTGATTCATGTTCGGACGAGGAAACTGAGCCATCATTCCTTCCATGAACTGGCGAGTTAACTCAAACTGTTGCCTCATTCCAGTAAAGAATTCAGGCGGTGGTGGGTCGTTGGCACCACAGCCACGACCAGCGGGTCTAACCATCCTGCTAACATGTAACAGGGGTAGTTCAGCATTGAGCATTTGCAAAGATAAGGATCATTCATGATGAAAACATGCATAATGAAGGAGGTACGATGGATTCCACTCCGTAGTCAACACGACAGGGTGTGCACTACTCAAAAAGCTATTCTAAGGAATAACTATGGCTTCATCCAACTTCGGGTGAATGTGGTCACGGGATCCTAATGTTAGTAAAATCATTTACCCGAGTAGAAGAGAGTTCAGAGTCCCAGAGTATAGACGAGGAGTAAAAGATGCTAATACCACCCAATAGCGACGTGGGCCCGTAAGCCACACAGCCAATGTTAGTAAAAGTTTTCAGTGACTAGACTCAACTTTGGCCAAGGAGTTGGAAAGGGGGCTACCTACAGGCAGTCGGCTCTGATACCAACTTGTGACGCCCTCGATTCAATCGTACACTAATCATACACACAAATGTGTACAATCAAGATCAAGGACTCACGGGAAGATATCACAACACAACTCTAGACACAAAATAAAATAATACAAGCTTTATATTACAAGCCAGGGGCCCCGGGGGCTCGAATACCTAAGCTCGAAAACAAACGAGTCAGCGGAAGCAACAATATCTGAGTACAGACATAAGTTAAACAAGTTTGCCTTAAGAAGGCTAGCACAAAAGCAACATCGATCGAAAAGGCAAGGCCTCCTGCCTGGGAGCCTCCTAACTACTCCTGGTCCTCGGCGTCCGTCACGTGGTAGTAGGCACCCTCGGGGTAGCAGCAGTCGTCAAAGGTGGCATCTGGCTCCTGGACTCCACCATCTGGTTGCAACAACCAGAAAGAAGAAAGAAGGGGAAAAAGGGGGAACAAAGCAACCGTGAGTACTCATCCAAAGTACTCGCAAGCAAGGATCTACACTACATATGCAACATTATCAAAGAGGGGTTGTATATGTGAACTGGGCTGCAGAAATGCCAGAATAGAGAGAAGGCCTAGTCCTATCGAAGACTAGCATCTTCTGGAAACCACCATCTTGCAGCAAACAAGAGGGAGTAGAGTAGCATAAAGTAAAGTGGTAGTAGTGTTATCAACCTCGGCCAGAGATCCTTTCTCGACTCCCTGCGAGAAAGCAATCCCAGAGCCATACTATCCAGTTATCATCACAATCAAATCCTCATCACCATCCAGTTCTCATCACAAGTATCCAGTTCTAGTTGTATCAATCGGGATACAACTCCAAGTGTCCGTTACCGTAGGACAGGCTATCGATAGATGTTTTCTTCCCTGCAGGGGTGCACCAACTTACCCACCACGCTCGATTGACTCCGGCCGGACACACTTTCCAGGGTCATGCCCGGCCTCGGCCAAACAATACGCCGCAACCCGACCTAGGCTTAATAGAGAGGCCAGCACGCCGGACTAAACCTATGCCCCCAGGGGTCATGGGCCATCTCCCCGGGAACTCCTGCACGTTGCGTGGGCGGCCGGTGAGCAGACCTAGCTACCTCCCTAAAAAGGCAGGAGCTTACCAGTCCAACCCGGCGCGCGCCGCTCCGTCGCTGACGTCTATTAAGCTTCGGCTGATGTATACGACGCAGAACGCCCATACTATGCCCACGTGATGGTTAGTGCTATCAGGCCAGAGGCCCCTCGGATCAAATATCCAAATCGTAGTGGATTAGGAACGCGCGGTAACAAGCAGAGACTCACGAAAGATGTGACCCCGTTGCCCCGTCTCGAGGACTTGCGGCAAGGGCTAAGAATGCCCGGCCACGTCTCGTAATTATCTCACGGGCACCTTCCAGGTCAACCCGTCTCCACATCACTTTCCAAGTAACAGTTGTAAAGTCCAAGTATCCGTGTGTCCAAACATCCAGAGGAAAACCCAAGGAATCACCCTCGGTGGGTTCCACTCAATGTAATCATCAAGGTGAACGTAGAGGAATCACCCTCGGTTCACACTTGAGGGGTTGCACGACAGAGTCGTATCGGAAGTGGTTAAAGAGGAAATCACCCTCGATGACCACGACCGAATAGCTACACTACAGGGTTAACATCAGAAGTGTTGTAGAGGTCTCACCCTCGGCACTCGATAGTAACCCAGTAGTGTCGAGCAACTAAGGGGAAAGTGATGTGCGGTGTCGGGGCCTGGTCTTCGATCCCGTTGATCGGGTCTTCAATGATGAAGCAGGGGCAACAAGGACAAGGTGGGGGTCACTGATGGATCACTAACCAACCTATACTAAGCAGTTTAGGATAAGCAGGTAAGGTACAACAGTAGGTACAAAAGCAGGCTATGCATCAGAATAGGTGCAAACAATAACAGTAGCAAAATCTAATGCAAGCATGAGAGAATGGAATGGGCGGTATCGGGATGATCAAAGGGGGGGCTTGCCTGGTTGATCTGGCAAGGAGGGGTCGTTGTCGACGACGTAGTCGGTCACCGGGGCATCAGCGGCCTCGGGGTCTACCGGAGAGAAGAGGGGGAAGAAACAGTAAATACATAGCAAACAGAGGTAACACTAAGCATGACATGACGATACGTAGCGCTAAGCGTGCTCTAACGCGGTCCTAGACGTTATAGGTGAAGGGGAAAAACAACCGGGAAGGTGTTCCCGGTTCCGGACCTGTGTCAGACAGATGACCGGAGGGGGAAAGTTCCATGTTCAGCATGCTAGGGGCATGTGACAGATGAACGGACCGCATATTCGGATTCGTTGGATTTTTCTGAGCAACTTTCATATAGAAAAAATTTTCATCCGAGCTACGGTTTATTTTCTATGAATTTTTAAAGATTAAACCATTTTCTGGATTTATTTAAATTAACAGAAAGGATAAAAATGACGTCAGCATGACGTAAGCATAACGTCAGCGATTGGCTGACCAGTTGACCAGTCAACTGGGGCCCACCAGTCAGTGACTGGAGCTGCCCAGTCAGCAAAGTTGACTGAGTCAACTTAGTCAACAGGGGCCCGCGGGGCCCAGCGTCAGTGACTCAGGTGATGGGGCCCACGCATCCATGTTGGTGGCTGCGCCGGGGAGGGCTCCGACGACCAAGGCGACGGCGGCGCCTCGCCGGAGTTGGCCGGAGCCGCGCTACAGGGGGCCTCCGGACCTACAGCTTGGACCTAAGGGCGCGGCCCGGCACCGCGCACACGATGGTGACGATGACTGGCGTCGGGGATGACCGGAGCATCGCCGGCGACGGAAAAGGCGGCGACGACCTTCGGGCGTGTGATGGCGAAGGCGAAGCAGCGTGCTACGGAACAAAAGGAAGGGCTGGGGAGGATCCCCGTGGTGCGGCGAGTCCAACGGGCTTGAGCCCGTGACCAAAAGGTCACCGGAGTCTCGCCGGCGACGAGCTCCGCGGCGCTGCGTTCGGGCGCACGTGGGGAAGCAGCTAGGGGGCGCGCCAAGTAGGCAAGGAGAGGGAGAAGGTAGGAGAGCTCACCGAGCGGCACGCCGATGGCCCTTGGTAGTTTAGGAGCGCAGGGGAAGCCGGAATTCGAGGGATCTCGCCGGCGACAAGGGCGGAAGGGGACGAGCTCGTGCGACGTCAGCGGTGCTTCCCAGCTCCACCTGGGGGCACCAGACGACGGAGTCGACCCCGGCGGAGCTTCACGACAAGACGGCGGAGCGAGGCGGTGGCTGTGGCCGCGGTGACGACGGCGAACGGCGGCGAGCGCGCTCGGGAGAGGCGGGCGAGCGAGACAGGGTGGGGGAAAGAGCAGGTGGATCAGGGAGGCGAGAGAGGGGAGTGGAGGTAGGTGGGGAGGAGGCCGAGGCGTCGAGGGGGGGGAGGCAACCTTATCCTCCTCGTTGACGGCGAGGCGGTTCGGCGGCGACGCGCGGC